>NC_054544.1:24831319-24854934 GCF_017654505.1 Polyodon spathula | reverse complement strand
TTTTGACTCAGTCGCTATAAATGATCATGCTCCTGGTGTACTATATTATTTTTATTTCATATTATAGTGGAATTGTTTGCAGATACATATCAAATGATTATTCTGAATGCATTCTGAAATATAAAAAGGTAAACTCTTTTGAGTTGTTATCCCACATTTGTTTTGACTAAGAAAACAAAATAAATCTACTGGATTTCCACATGTGCAGATAAAATAATTTATCCCTGCTGCTGTGATATACAGATAACATGGAGTGACTCAGAGGTTCAGGGTATTTTTAAATACTCCACTGCTTCATCTTCTCCAGTTAACCCCAGGATTCAATTTCTCTGCTCTCCCTCCATTAATGGGTGCTGCTTTCTTTTCTAGAAACACTTGCATGTTCCAATTTCCCACCATTCTGCTTTTAATACGTATGATGTAAATACAATCCCAACATTTTCTCCCTCACGCGCACAAGATCAATGTCTGCAGTGTATCATGTGCTTTTAGATCATATATACTGTAGGGACTTCACCAGCATCTGAACCATGCACTCATTTAAATTCTTCCCACTTACAGGGCTCACTGTCCAATGCAAATTAAAGCCAGATCATTGCTTTTTTTGTTAGTACTTGTATGACAGAGATGGCTATTCTGGAACAGGAGAATGGCTCACTGAGAGCCGTGTGTAATATTACAGTTTACATGTTGCTCAGGCAGTGGGTATTGAAAGGCAGGAAGCCCAGTGAAGCAAAGTGAGACACAAGCTGCTGGTGAAAGCGGTTGAAGCTGAAACCGTTGTCCAAGGTGCTGAAACTTGCATCTGGTTTCACATTCTCTGATGAACACGTGGGCTACATAAGATGACCTTTGTTCAGGTAGTCAAAGATTTTAATCACTCTGTAAAACCAGCCATGTACGTGAACACAACGAAAACTGCTCCTGAACACTTTTAGCACTCTCTCATACCCTTGTGGTCTTACACAC
This sequence comes from Polyodon spathula, assembly GCF_017654505.1. Lineage (NCBI taxonomy): Eukaryota > Metazoa > Chordata > Actinopteri > Acipenseriformes > Polyodontidae > Polyodon > Polyodon spathula. The sequence continues at coordinate 24,853,965 of NC_054544.1, read as the reverse complement.
AGACACAATGTAGTACTTTATTATATAATATCATTTAAAATCAGTGATGTAACTACCAGAGGTGAAACTTTAATTTGTGACCCTGAACCAGATTTGTATCCCATGGTGAAAGACAGGAAGAGCTTGAAATTAACCTGCTGCATAAACCTACCCCTCCTTGTTTAAAAATGAGATCAGTATTAAAAATCAGCTTCAGCAAACAAGTTCAATTATAAAACCCAGCACTTTTTTGCAGCTTGTGATTGTTCCTAATCTATTTGTTTTACTGGTAGTTAAAGCAGAGTTTGAGCCACTCCCTGTCAAACCCAGAAGCAGCAGAACAGAAAGTACAGTGGTGTCATGGGGGAAGATTAATTAGTAAGTTTCCACATGCAAATACAGATTAACTGAGGGGCACAACTAATGAAACACTGCGGTATAGACTTCACCATCTAGAATTTTTCTTTAATTAGGATATTGTTTATGAAATTGTTTTCATTCTCTCTTTTTCTAAATGTCAGTTGTAGTTACAGCTATTGAGTTTGGTGGGAGTTGACTCACTCTCTGTAGCTACCCCAGGCTTCTATAGCAGTAGATCAAATCATTTTGAATTTGGACGCTACCAGCCCCAGGTAACATTGCAGCTCACTGGGAGAAATGTGTCTATCCTTCCCTTTTGGATAGAGGAAGTGAACAAAACAGTCTCCATTGCAAATGATGCTAGAGACCTTGCATCACTAAAAGTGACCTCGGGATGTCAACAGTTGGGGCTGCTGCCGAAGCACTAACATTTAAGCATGGAGAAAACAACTATATGTGTTTGTCAATCGGCCTCTGCCTCTATTTCAACTGCTCATGTCACATAAGCCAATTGAGGGCCTGAATTCATATTTTTGGTGTTATGGAAATCTAAATCTCCCCTTCACACCTACCTGCGATCTAAGGTGACTTCCATATTGTAATTACGTTTATGTTTGTTTTCATGATGCAAAATATATGGTTTCATACTTGGTACACAGCTGTATTCCTGGATTTTCTTGGTCAAGTTTGGTCATAGGTATTGTAGATACAAATGATCCCTTTTGTGACATAGCCAAAGCCTTATTTTTCAAGGTACACACTTCATATTTGCAGCATTATTTAAACACTATGCTAATGCGCTAGTGAAAATGGTATTTACCTCTGACTTATAATTATGCATTAAAAATTTACCTTTTTTACTGCTTAAAATGTTTTAACCTCTACTCACATCAATGATTGACCACAACCTTTGTGTCTTGGCAATAGTACACAGCTGTATTCTATAATTGTCTCAATGTTCTATTAAAAAAAGATGTCATTCCCCTTAAATTTTGTCCCAGACATAAAATACAATCTATTCATCTCTACATTGCAAAAGCAGTGTTGCCTGTTTATCAATCAATATAAACTGCAATAAATAAATAAACCAAACAAATAATGTACTAATTTAATTTAGCAGCTTGTATCTCTGTGTTTACCAGTCGTAAACCGATCTGAAATGTGTACAAAACTTGACTTCCTTACTTAGCACCAATGTACATTCTGTTATACCAAAACAATCCAATGAAAAAACATTAAACCAGTTAAGGACCATGAAACTGACAACATACACTACCCTCCAACAAGATGTTCTACATTAACAGTACATTCTTACAATCTTTTGCATGTATTTGAAGATAAGACAATTATATATGCATGGATATTGAGTAATCAATTCCACTTGGAGTGGTTATGTGAAAATGCCAGACAAACTGTGCCATCAAGTTTGTTAAATATACCAGTCTGTTACTGTGTGTATTGTTTCCAAATGGCAACAGAATTATTAAGTCTATTAGATTTTTACTTAATAGCATTACAAACAAATGTACTGTACGACTAAGTCCACCAAATGAAGCCCTGAAATAGCTGGATACCCACGAGCTTACTAGATCGACATTTTATCTTAATCAATACAGGTTTTATTTAAATCAATGACTTCTATTATGCATGAGCTACTGTACTTCATTAAACCAGTGTTGACTTTGAGACACAAGTTACAAGAAGTCTTGATTTACCACTTCAGTATTAAGGTCTTTTTTCAATGTGAGATTTATACTTGTAGTCAATAGATCATTTATCTTTTAGTAATTTCCCTTAACCAAATACATTGGACTGGGGCAAATTTCAAGCATAACTGCCATTGAGTAGAATCAGAAGGTGATTCTGTAAAGCAATAGTAAAGCATAATCTGAGTTAATCCCCCATCACTAAACTCCTGGGGCCATATTCACAAAGATGCCTTAAATTTAAGACCAAAAAATGGTTTTAAGTCTCTTTTGCTGACTTTGTTATCAGGTATTAAGTCCAATTCACACTGCGATTTTCTGTGGAGTCTTAACTTAGCCGCGTTCTGTCCTCGCGGAATGAATCTTCACTATTTCTTGCTCATGTGAAAATTGCTTGCTGCCATTGGGAAAATTGTCACCTTGTTCCTTCACTGGGATAATAATGTAAGAAATATAATTGTATCTAAAAATGTACTGTAAAAATATGTTCAATAATGTCAAATGTAGTATCTATTAATAACACATCATTTTATAATTATATTTTAACATTATAAAGTGATACCACTTTGATGGGAATGGGGAAAAACCAGACTAATATAAACATTACCGAACTCCGATCATCTTGAAACCAGCATCTGTCGATTCCTCCTTGCCCACAGCTCACTTGGAAACAAGAACCATCTTCATAGCGCTTATAGTTTTTTATATTACTGTATTAACCCTTTGCGGTCCTATGTCGGACCAGGTCCGACATTACAATTTTCCCTTTCCAGTCCAATGTTGGACCCTGTATGATATCATCAAAAAGACGTAAAGCACAGGTCCCAGTCGTTTTTTCTCCAGAAAAAGTCGATAAAACCTTTCAATGGCCGATGGCTCAATGCAGACATTTACAGAGCTTTTATTTGATGTTATAGTAATAAAATAATGACTTGGATCACATTATTGAGAAGTTTGGTGATAAAACGAGTGATCAGGAGAGGATTTATCAGTATATCAGGAGCACTTTGACTAATACTATGAAAAAAAAAAACCAAGGAGGAATTGATTGATGTCAAGATGACCAGAGCAAGTTAAATGCCCCGTCCGGCAGGGTTTATGTTAGTCTGGCTTTATCCTATTACCCTCAATAATTTATCTTATTATATGTTCATCTCTGTAGATAAAAAAATAAAAAAATGACAGAAAAAGGAAGCCAAATTTCTCAGAGCAAGAAATTTTTCGATTAGCTGTGCTGATATTAAAAAAAAAAAAAAAAGAAATCCTCCACAACAAATTTAGCAACACAGTGTAGTGTGCAAGGTATATTTGTATTTTGACTAGTTTAAATTGTAATAATTGAATACCTTGTTTTGAATTCAAATCATGTAGAATCCGACCCTTATCGAATCAGACTAGATAGGCCACGTTTCTAGTGAATACAAAGTAACAGTTTTATTAGAAATAAAACTAAATAGGAAAAATTAAAGGTGCAACAATTAAACTAAGATAATACAGAAAGGAAGAATTAACTAATCTAAACAGTACAGAAAATAAGGTTCAAACAACAACACCCCCACTCCCGCTGGTTGATTAGCGATTAGCGATTCAACACAATCTATGGGATATTCCCTTAAGGTTACAACTGCATTCTTGACAGCTATTTAAGATGAAGGTTAGTCTTAACAGGGGTATCGTTAGTAACACAAATATTCACTTTTGTTAATATTTGGTAATCAAAGCATCGTTAAATCTGTCTCATATAAGTTTTGGTTCAGAAGGCAATTCTCACTCTTGTGAGATATAAAGACGCTCTTTGCGTCCAGACAACCTATCGAGAATTATCTATTATCAAGGCAGCTAAATTTGGATTCTAGCTTCTAACACAGAATAATTGCCTTATGAAACTCACATCAATTTGTGTAAATCACATACAAACAAATACTACAGTGTTCACTAACTCAAAGCATGAATTGAAAGCAATAATACCTTTCTTACATTCCACTTAAAACAAAACATTAATTTTACTTTAAGGTCTGCTTATTCTCGAGTTCATAAGAGGATTACAACACTACTCATTGAATACTTAACGGATTTGTGCTGCTTCCTCCAGCTGTTCCGTGTCTTCAACAATACAGGCGCTCATAGCTTGCCCGCCATCAAGGTCAGCTAGATTCCTGGGTCTGCCTTCCTCGTGTTTCGTCTCCACTTCAGGGTACAAAATAAATGTCTTTGCAAAGAACTAAGAGTCATTAACTGTTTAGATATTCCACTGAAACAGCAATTCCTCCACCAATATGTGCACTCTTCATCCGGTTATATCTGGGATATTCCACCACAAACTCCGGCACTGCCAGCTTAATAAATTGAATATACTTCAATTTATGTCGACTTCAAAAGTTTATCCAACTCTTTCTCCAGTGATCAATCAGGGTTAAGTTAGACAAGTACTTTAGGATTTTAGACGTTTCACACAGCAGACTCCCACACTAAGGCAAATATTAGAATAGTTATCTCATATTAGAGTGTCCGAAAACGGTATTTCTGTCCCAGCTGATCGCAGGCTGGATCTCCAGGTTATCACAGTTCAAAGATGGTTTTGTGCATTGTAGCCTTGGATTTCGTGTCAGGAGCGTTGTTTCAATGTCGCACTCATATTTTTGTAGGTCTCTCTCTACCCCTGTGATTGTACAGTTGGGTTAATTTGGGAAGTGTCTGAGCCCACGTGAAGTGTTTTTCATTGGTTGTTCTCATACCGACAAGGCGCTGTCGGCTGGATTTATGAATGATTGATTAAATCGAGTCTCGGTACAGCTACATAAAAGCAGCATGTTTTCACTCACTCAGGGTTGTGTGTTCGGTGAGTGGAGAATGGGATTGGAGACTGAGGTAATAATAATAATAATAATAATAATAATAATAATAATAATAATAATAATAGTTAAAAACATCAGCTCACCATTTGTTTGTTTAGTGTTAGTGTTTGTTTTGGCGAATGTGCCATATCCTGTGTTTTTGTTTGTCTTGCAACCTTTTATTTTCTGTCTGTCTGTGCACTATTAAATGCTGAGCGAGACCATTCGCTCAGCTCCACCCAGCTCCACCTCTTTCTGTCATTTATTTCCTGGTTTGTGTTTCTGGTCTGACGTCACCCACTCCTGCTGTCTTTGTGACAAACAGTAACAAATCGCAAGAAAAACGAAGCGTGGTCAGAAATCTGTAAAAAAAAAAAAGTGATAATCTCTTTGTTAAAAGGATGTAGATGAGCTAAGGAAGAAATGGAAAAACGTTGTGAGCCAGGCCAAGAAGGAGATGAGCGAGAGCAAATATCCACTGACAGATGGTGGCCCGCTATGGAAAATGTGCACCGTGTAAGAAAAAGTAATCAAGCTGTGTGGGGAAGATACGCCAGCAATGATGGGTTTCAGCAGTGCTGAGACTGCGTCTATTCAACTAGGAACTGCCATCTGCGGACGACTCCTCTTTTGATCCGAGTGAAACCCAACAGCCACCTGCACCTGCTTACTGTACTGACCCTCTTCAAGCTGACACTTTGATGGCCGAAGAGCAAAGACGACAAAGCTGTTATCCACAAAGTGTTACCAGACTTCCATTTGTGGGGAAAAGGGACGCCTGCAATGTTGCAGCTTGGAGATGTACTTTTGCAGAACCAACTTGCTGAAAGAGGTATAACAATTGTCCAGGGCATTCTCTCTCTTTTTTTATCTATTTTTGGATGCCAGCTTTGTTAATAAATTATTTTTCAAAAGAGAAAATAAATGATTAATCTGATTTTAGAATATGTCTATCTGTTTGTGAGATATTTATGCTGTTCAATTAAAGTATTTTTCCACAATCAAATTTCTTAATGTTTGTCCATCCTGGTAATTTCCATCAAAATTGTCATTATTAGGCTTCCAGGCCAGAATGGCTGGGAAACCTATTGTTGTTGTAAATATTATTATTATTATTGTTATTATTATTATTATTATTATTATTATTATTATTATTATTATTATTATTATTATTATTATTATTATTGTTGTTATTATTATTTTATTCCACTAAAATTACAAATGCCTTTTAAACAGCTACGCCAAATGCATGAATGTAGAGAACAATGGGACATTGTTCCATGGTCAATATGGTGGCCTTTGGTTACATGGTGTGGCAGCCATTTTGGATTTAATGAAAATTGTGGACAATATTCAAAAGTCTTATTCTCATGAACGGTAAATTAACACGTTTCATAGCTGTACATACATAGTCTGCTCATGTCCATGATTAATTCTACTTAAGGAAAAATGGACTGATCACTTGGTGTGGCAGCCATGTTGGATTTTGCGTAAGACTCTTAAAAGACAACTCCTCATGAACCCTTTGGCTGATTGATGTGAATCTTGGGTATATGTTATCTTTGTAGAATCCTCAAAAAAGGTAATTCTGGAAAAGTTCCTCCATGAACAAACATGGCCACCGTGAGCCAATATGGGTGACATGCCAGTTTTGCCAATTTTTCAGCCTGAAATGACAGCTGTTACCATGGGAAAATGAGAACAGTCTAGGAAAAAATATTTCTTGAAGCAGTCATTTTTCGCTGGTGTCTAGGTAGAACAGTTTCACTAACTCATGTAACAAAACACAATAATTACACTGGAAAGGCTGATTATTTTACACATACACACAGTACAGTATACAAAGATAAAGACTGTAAAATAAAAAAAAAAAAAAAAATTTAAAGCCCTGTTGCAGCTGTACAGCATCCATATGGAAAAAACTGCACCATGCTTTTTAAACCAGAAGACAATCAAAACAATAAAATGTATATTATATGAGTTAAGGGAGAGATAATAAAGTGAGAGAAAAAGTTGCTGGTTAAAGTATTGCTGTTCATGAAAGCTGTTGCAGGTAGATTCTGGCACAGGATGTGTGTTGTGCGGATTGTTTCATGAAAGTGATGGCCTGTGACGGAGGCATGCTTTGGAAACAAATCCTGGAAGTGATTGCGTGGTTTTGATTTGTTGTGGATTGAATATAATTACAAGTTTTGTATGTTTATAATTTATTAGATTTGACTTGTGTTGTTTACAAAAACTGGTGTGTTTATATGAGCACTATAGGTAATTCAAATAGTGGAATGTGTAATGCATAAATAGGTTTATATAGTATGGTTAATCTATAACAAAAACATTGTCAATGCAAAAAAAAAAAAAAAGTTAGAAAAATTCAATAGCCATTTAAAGTGGTGATATCAAACACAAAAGCCCAATTTAGGAGAAGCAATTGGGGCAACCTTGTCAAGCATCAAGCAAATAGGCACAATTGGAAAGGTGCTGGGGCCCAACATTCACACAATTGTTGCTTCTAACTTGGCTTCTTTTTTTCATTGCTCCACTTTACATTGAAATGCTCATTCCATTATCAGCTAGGTTGTAACTAGAATACAAATGCTAAGACACATTTGTGCCAAGGAAAGTGCTTAACACAGACTATAGTGTTCTTGATTATCCTTACAAGCACTACTACAGAGAGAAAGACAGGGAATGGGACAGGCGTTATCACAGGCGCAGACAGGTATGCTTTGGGAAGACACATGCACAACATGCAGGTAAGGCACATGTAGATGAGGGCACACATGGACATACAAGAATACATGAAAAAGAATGAAGTAATATATATTTACAGATGTGACTTTTGAGCTGATAAGGGGATGGGAACAATCCCCTTGAAGTTGTACAGTTGCAGGGGAATGTGCTGCATAATTTGAAAACTCTTGGAGAACTTTACATGAAAACACAGGAAAATCAGAGCTGTGTGTGTGTCTATGTGTATGTAAGTGAGTACTGCCTTTTCCACCACTGCTTGCCTGATATATGTATGTATGTAACTGAGCTAGATGGTTATCTCAGAATACAAAGGCTGCACACTACAATCTAGACTCTGTCCATGATTTCAAACTTTGAGCGTAAATGTTCAAAGGTATGGGTGACTCAATTATTAAATGAGATGGTTATGGTTTTGACCATAATTGTGATTTCCAGATAGTAGGTAAGAGCTTGAAGCTTCCCTACTGCCTCATCGATGAGACCAGTGGCAATGTCAATTTTCTTGCGAAGCACCAGTTTGCAGTCTATTTTGACTCATATGGTTTCCAGTCCAGCTGTATGACTGCAGTCAGCCTTGTAGGAGTTCATTTTTTCAGCACATTTCTCTGGAAGTTACAAGGGTAGTCCACAGTCCATAAGATGAATGTCGTCTCCAGGCATACGATCAAGCACGGCAGTCTGGATCTGGTTACAGACATCTACGGTAGGCATGACGCAGGTTGAGCTCTCGGGATGAAATAGCTACTGTAGGTGGCTATTTTTTTTAATTTGCAGTGGGAGAAAACCACTTCAGCAAGTACAGTAGAACTTGCCAGAACTGACAGACGCTGTATCTACAATAGATACTAATGAGAGCAAAACAAATACAGAAAAAAAACAAGGGAAACACAGATCTTTTCAAGAAAGCTGGGAGTCTTTGTATAAATGGATTTTATAGTTTTATACACGGCAATAACAGTTCTGCTTGTGAAGCATCCACATTATAATTTGACAGAACAGGTGATTTATTTGCCCTGTGCAGGATCTTATTTTCCCCCATTGGTGCTTGAGCCCCACAGCACTCACAGAATCGTCGCCTGTGCACCTATTATCAGTGATTAAAGCCTGGAACTGATTGTCGCTCACCAGTACTGTATTGGCATAAGAAAAGTGTGTTTTTAAAAAAGTAATTTCAGCATTCAATCACTTAAAATATTGTGAAGATATCGTAAAGAACACCAAACTACAGACAGGGAGTCCCAAGCTTTAAACGTGTTACTGTTTATAAATAAGAACTCAACTTTATTATAAATATTGTGTTATTATGTTTTAAGCAACACACTATGATAGTGTTCACTATGGTAATTGTTTATTAGTTTTAAAATGTTTAGTAAAATGTGACCTATTGTTTGACCTTGTTAGTACAACCACCCCCTTTGCTAATGACATCTTTAGTCAGGGTCGTAACCAAGTTGAAATCTCCACATTTTTGTAAAATGACTTTATACTTACTTCTAAAGATGCAACGCGTTTCACTAAATTGAAACGATAAAATTCACATCCTGCTCAGAGGGAGAACACAAACGTAAAACACCATTAAGTGGGGTTGGCATTCCAAGGGAGATGAAGGGAGGTTTAACAGTTCTGATCGAGTGACTGTTTTCTAAGCATTATTTGTGAATGCTTATTCACCATTGCTACAGCCTGTTAGAAAATTTACTTCCCTGCATTTTTTAAAAATTATTCATCATTTAATCATAAAATCACAATTTACAAGATTAAATACACTACTACACTCCTCCTGGGCGGTGCCATAATAGGGTTACACGACTGGGATACTACACGCCGATTGGCTCAGTGGATATGTCGGATTTTGGTAAATTTGAAGCCTGGCATATAGTGAGTTATGGAAATAAATGATCATTTGACTTGTATTTAACATGGTGTATATCGTGTTTTGAGGACAAAGGACACTGAACATCAGAAAGTAGGCACTGTGAGATGAACGATCTTTCTTTTAGCTCAGTTTTGGTGCAAATAGCGTGTATTGTGTTTTGCATCTAAACTTTTCATATATATGTATATATGTATATGTATACATGTATATATTCATTCATTCCCGATTGTGGAGCTGCATTTGTGCCATATAAAAATGTAAGAAACTACATCCTTGTGTGTCCATCTGTCTGCATTTATTGTTCTTATACAGTTCTATGGTTATGCCCCATACAGCACTGTGAACACGGTTTATATTTTCTGCACTCTTAAATTAAGGATATTTCATACACTAGTACAGCCAGGATGGTCCGTCAGCCCCGTCAACTCACTCATATGTGTTTGTGGCTTGCTTTGAACGCCCTATGAGATACAAATAAGCCCTGTATGAAGCTAATTTGATACAAATCATATGCAAAGTTTGAAATGTACTCATGTTTTCAGTAAAAAATTAATAATGAGAAAGCGTCTTTGAATTCAATTAGATAACTTCTCCAAGCCCTTTTTATTTTTACTTGGGTCAAGGTATGCAATTAATAAGAACAATTAAATGCTGTTCCTTTATGAATGTACATTACATTTTTTCATCTGCAATCGGCAACACGATGAGGGAAAACAGCTAGTTTATCATTTTTTTCTGGAGCAAGGGACTGGAGCAGAATGAAAGAAAGAGCTGAGCAGAGCAAAGAAAGAGTGGAGCAGAGCGTAGGATATTATTATGAGCGGTGAATGGAATTGTCACTGCTTCACTCCTCTCACATTCTCTGAACACAACACAGACGCTCTCCGTTCAAATGTATTGTTTTTAACAAAGGATTTGCACATCACAGGAGAGTAGAAGTAAACTCTGTATCCCTTATATAAGAAGTGGGTAAACAATATATTGCCCAAATTCAAAATGGGTAAACGCCGTTTACCTGCATATACCCCTGACTACACCACTGAGTAAAACTCCAAAGAAAGGTTTTAAGTACCTGGTATTGCCAGGCAGTCTCCCATCCTATGCCAACCAGAGCAGAACCTTCAGATTTTCAGTGAAAGCTGGTCAGGCATGGATGTAAGCATAAAAAATTTACAGATTTCAACAACAGCGCAGTGGCGTAGCGGGCTAAGGCTGTGAGCTCTTTAAGGCCGTCATGTTGCAAGTTTAAACAGTGGTAAAAAAAAAAAAATCCTATATATTTTTTTTTTTTTTTTTGGTGCGATATGTACTGTTTTAAAAAAAAAAAAAAAGTTTAATATAAATGTTGTTGATGTCAGACTGCTTGTGTTCCCTGGTTTATTTTGACATTGACCAACATTTGGAATCACACAGGGAGTGGAAGAACACATACCTCGTCAGAAAAAGAGCACCAATCATGTTATCCAGTTGTAAGGCTGCAAACCAATCAGTTTCCAATCTATAGTTCAACCAAGCTAATAAACAGTTTATCTACAGATAAAATAGTGTCAGAAGAAACGAACAGATTAATAAGGGCAACCATTTCCTCTATGTGTTCTGTAACACACAGCCTTGCGGATGCACAGGAACCCAACAATGATGAGTTCCAATTCATGGCAAAAAAACGAACTTCTAAATGTCAGGCACTAAGGGATGAAACCACTTTAAATCCACTCAAACCCTGGGTACATTTATGAAGTGCTGTGTAGAATTAAAAAAAAAAAATTGATTCAATATTTTTTTTTTCTTAAAGTTAAAATTGACCATGTTTATTTAAATAATATTTCACAGGGCGTGAGCTGGGGGTTAAGGATAGGGCAGAAGAAGCAGAAGGGAGCAGTAAGTAGGACAGAGTGCCGGCTAGAAAGGACCGGACCTAGGATAGAAGAGCAAGCTAGGCCCACTCTAGTAGCATACCAGCGAAGCTGGACATGGAAGCTAGGATAGAAGGTGGTCACTGACTGAGGGTGGCGAAGCCGACACAACTCAGGGGCAAAGGACCCAGTAACCGAAACCGGATAGAAGGGTGGTCGCTGACTGAGGGCGGCGATGCCGACACGAGTCCAGGGGCGAAGGACCCACCAACCGAAGACAGAATACAGAAAGTGGTCACTGACTGAGGGCGGCGATGCCGACACAACCCAGGGGAGAAGGACCCAACAACCAAAGACAGGATACAGAAAGTGGTCACTGACTGAGGGCGACAATGCCGACACAACCCAGGGGCGAAGGACCCAGCAACCGAAAACACATATGAGGGTTATGACTCGTGGAGCCGCCCCTCGGAGGAAGACGGTCCCTGAAGACCGGGACACAAAAGGAGATAGAGAGGGAGAGGTACCCAGTGTCTGAGACGTCTGTAAAGGGGCGCTCATTAGACCCCCAATTGGCCGAGACTTCACGCTGCCTGGGACCTGAGATAAGAACAAGGCGTAGAGGTTAGTATGGGACTCGAGCATGAGTAGCCACGTCCCGAACTGAGACAGAGTATAGAACAGAGCCTTGAGTGAGGCAAGATAAGCGCAGGAGCTGCGAAAGAACAGAGTGTGGCCGGGGGTCCGCTCTGACTCACATGGCAACAACCCCCCTGAAGGTCAAGGGAGGCTGAAGCCTGCCCTGAGGTCAGGGAAGTGAGATCACTTGCCCCCCAAAGGATGGACCCCCAGCTCCTCACCAAATCTCCCACACCATGAGACAAACAAAAGACAGCACATGCCAGCGCATAACAAACAAAAGACCAGAAGGACAAATGAGACAAACAGGAGGATGGTTAGTAATTTAGTGGGATGTGACTATGTGTATACCTGCTGCTCAATGGAGAGGAAAAAACCCCTTGAAGCAGATTAGGGGAAAACCTCTAGTGGCCCCAGCAGACAGGTAGCCCCCCACTCCGGGCATGCTAGCATTTTTTAGAAGGAGCAGCAACTATATCAGGGAAGGATGAATGAATGTAGGAATCCACTGCAGAGGAGGACCAGCTCCCCCACATTCATGATCAGGCTGGGGGGAGGGGGGGGGAGTCGAGGAGGGAGGTCTGCTCTGGAGGCGAGGGAGGAGAGGAGGGAGGTCTGCGAGGAGATGAGGGTGGAGAGGAGGGAGGTCTGCGAGGAGGCGAGGGTGGAGAGGAGGGAGGACTGCTCGGAGGCAAGGGTGGAGAGGAGGGAGGTCTGCTCGGAGGCGAGGGTGGAGGAATGGAGAGAGGTCTGCTTGGAGGCGATGGTGAAGGTGAGTGATGATAGAAGTGAGAGAAATCAATGAGTGAGAGGAATCAATGAAGAGGGGGGGGTAAATTGTCTTGAACTGAGAAGAGAGGGCAAGGGACAAGGACTGGGTTGAAGAGAGCTAGCTGCTGTCTTAGGGCATAAATAGTTGGAGTGCGCTGTGGAGGTTCACGCGCTGCAGGCATTGGCGCGAATGCCGCTGAAGATACGGGTGAAGAGATCTGGGTCAGAATGGAACCAGTCCGTGATATTGTCAGCTGAAAGGGTGGCAGCAGCTTTGGCTGAGAATGCGCGGTAGTATTGATAGAATAGAGTGCCCCCATAGCGCACAGATAATTCAGTTACAAGAAAGGGATACCGATTTAGCTCCTGCAGTCTGTGTGGAAAAACAGAACATAGAATGTCACGATAAATGGAGAAGGATAGGACGAATTCTCCTAAGGAAAGCCTTTTTTTGAAGTTGCGGGACTTCAGGGAGACTGAAACGTCTCCGTAGTCGACCACTCTGTGATCTAAGGACAGGAGTTGCGAGAGTAGTGGAAGGGGAGGGCCTGATAGCAGAAAATTGCAGACGGTGGGGGGGGGGGGGGGGGGGGGGGGGGGAATTGGCTCAGCACTATTCCGAAGAGTCAATAAGGAAGAAACAGGGACATGCGGTCTCCATCGACGGGGATAGGGATAGCCTTCTGGAAGAGAACTTTCAGCAACTTAGGTCTCGTCCAATCTTTATAATGAAGCTGCGGCTGGGGCTGGCTGGAGGAACAGCACTTGAAGCGACGCGCTTGCCTGGCTGAAGGCTGGGTGGAAGCAAGGTGGGTTGGCGAAGTTGGTGCAGTCAGACGCCGGGAAGAGGAGGGACGGGAGGTCGAACAGACGGACCAGTAGAGGAGTCGTCTGAGTCAGAAGAAACAGCGTGGGCAGAAGGCTTTTCCATTTTTAATAGCAGGTAAGCTTGCGAATATATAAGAATATATTTGAAGATGAGCTTCGTAGAATTTATTTATTTATTTATTTATAAGCAGAGTAACGCGTACCACTACCAGTTAGGATTCAAAACGAAACGCTAGACAGCAAAGGTGCAAGTGATCAGGACTTAAATAGAAAATAGGTACTAATTGACAGGAAATTGAAAGGCCCCTGCTGTACGCCCGTTGAACTACGCAAGCTAACATGTTATTTGCAAACTGCTTGCAAATGATAATATTTTTATTATATTTTTATTCAGGAAGGACTACTTAATTAAAAAGACACCTATCAAATATTAAACTAGTAAATAATAGACAAGGCCCTGTACTTAAAAGGTCAAAGAAATGTCACACAGTGGATACAGTAATGGAAGATAATCATTGTAATGAAATAGGAGAAACATCAAATGAACCTTCACTTGCAAGAGGTAAGATTACAGCCATGAGTCTATTTGGATAAGTCTCTACCAGCTTTCCACATCTGGACACTGCAATTTTTGCCAATTCTTCTTTGTAAAATTTTCTCTTTGAATAGATCCACCCTGTCCTTTAGAGCTGGAATTAGATCATGAAGATATTGGAGATAATGATAATACCTGAATAAAAATGATGGCTCGACACTACAAAAAACTGGAGGAACAGATGACAAAACAAAAACCAAAATTTTCAGTTGTTACTCAACTTTTGGATTTGGAGCTCTGTGCCAGGAGACGATTTATCAATTACTTATTTGAACCAAGCATGTGAGTAATGAAGACGCTAAGGCATATCCATGCTTTAAGAATATTGGCCAGGTAATAAAATGTAATTTAAAATTAACAATATGACAAGTAAAATATATTTAAAAAGTTAGGATGCTTGTTTTTTTCTATATTTTTACATTAACATTTGTTGTTGTTTTTATGTAGTGCATTGAAGAAGTGAGAAGGCTGACAAGGAAAAAAAAACACCAACTTTGTCTCTGAAGCAATTGAAAAAATGGAAAAAAAAACATGACATCTTATGTTTGGGATTTACAAGCAGGTCATATATAATCAACAGTTCTCCATGTAAGCAGTGAAAGCATTGTTTTAATACTCCAAAACACCTCTCCATGCATGTATGGGTTTTTGAAAGTGATATGTTGTATTTTTCTTTTCAGCTATATCAGGATTGGCAAATGGGGTCATAAGCCACTTCTTACACGGATACCTTCTGTCTCCTAGGAGTAGCCCTTCAACATTACCATTTTCAAAATCTCTTCCCATTTGCCTCTCCCTCAGAATTCATGGGTCATGGGCACTTCCAGTCCATTTTGCAACTAAAATGCGAATGACATAATCCGAATCTGAGACCATTTGACTATCCATTGAGTGATAAAGTTTTCTATTCATAAAATCTGCTTCATGAGTTGTTGGTCATACATGCAATCAATCGCACCAATTACATTTGCACACAATTTCTCCTTCAGTGTTTGGAAATGACTTGGAAGCTGATGACATGTAGCTGTTCACTCTCTGTGCTAAGGAACTGCTCACTTGATGGACAATGTGGGACATTGATGGCCTACGATATATCTACAATGTATGTACATTGATGTATAGTATATATATATATATATATTATCTAGATATATATATATATAATATATATATATATATATATATATATATATATATATATATATTTATATATATTCTATATGTTTACGTAGATATATATATTAAGTCTGCATCTATCTATAATTTTAATTGTCAAAATGCCATGATCAATATTATTTGAACACAATACAGTGTAACTATACGGCAAACTGAATTTCGTATAGTATGTTACAGAAAGCTCGAAAATAAATTGGATTTATTGTTATCGTTAATTTACAAAGTTGTTTTTAAGATCTGTTTACTATTTGTGTATAATCTCACTATCATCAATACAGTAGTTCAGATTTCAATACCAAAAAGTAGGCCTAGGCTACTCTTTGTGTGTAACCAATAAATATTGCAAATTGCAGAGGCTACTATGTGTCAATATTAATTATTATCATAGTCCTGCGGATCTCTGTCCGGGAGTGGTCTGAGAGAATGCGAGAAAGAAAGGATTCCCAGCAAGTAACGTATGCTAGGCTATATACTGTATTTATTTAATGTTTACATTTTTTTTTTTTTAATTCACATTTATTTATTACTCTTCAAAAAAAATCCCTGCACTTTTTTAAAAAATACTGTATTGATACCATGGGCTGAAAACAAAGAACTCGGCTGCTGCAAGGAAAGTATCGGGGATCGAAAAGGGCCTAGTATGTACTGTTTTATGCCCATCAATTGCAAACTGTTACAACCTGAAAACTTGGGTACCTGAGCAACTGATCTAAACCACATTTCAGTCCTGACCTAAAAAACCCTGCCAAGAACAGTTATAACCTATAGTAAATATTTGCTTACATGAGTAAAGTCCAGTAAGAACATATAGTAAGTATGACAAATGGATGTCTGACAAAGTTTTAACAATAAGACCATGTTTTTTTTTGGTAAACATTCCAACGGATTTCCTCATTTTAAATCAATGCAATTTCTGAAGCGACAATGGTGTCTATCTCTGTTTTTTCTTTCAGAAAGATTTTTTCCAGAGTCACTGGATTTATGAGCCTGAAAAGCCAGTTTGTTACAGTCAGAATTATTTTTACAGCTGTTATGTCATTGCAAATTTCATCCCCCACACATGTTAACTACAAAACAACTGCACTGTCAGTTGTGTGTCGGTAGAAAGAGACAAAATTAGTCAAAATGTACTCAAATTTGATTCCAGTTTTTCAGTGCTACAATTAACTGAGCTACGGATAAATATGTAAAGCATAGTACACAGACACGCACACCATTATATATTTTAATTAAAGCATATTTTATGTATTTACTGTTAAGGTTATGTATTCAATCACATGCAAATCAGTGTAATGTAAAGCATACAGAGATAAATAACAAAAGCAACACAAGTATAAACATTACGATTTGCCATGACCCTGCCATACCTAACGTGGATATGTTTTTTGTCCCCAGCATTTGAATAATTTGAATAAAAAACAAAATAGAATGTACAGATCAGTACTAAACAGTACATTTCTAATAAGATAGTGGAAATCGTTTAAGCAACTAATGTATGTCTAAGAAAATATTAAAGGAAGGTTGGTGTATCTTATGCGATTCACTTATACCAGGACATTAGGGTGTACAGGCTTGTTAATTCCTGCCACCTGGACACAGATGCTAATTCCCCTACTGTCCGGGTCAAATCCAGACAGGTGGGAACCCTAGCTATATGTATGTGAAGATACCAAACTGAAATTTACAGTAACATATGATATGTGTTCATTTACATGCTTGCTCGCTCAACTTGTGCTAATCTGATTTGTTGACTTACATAGCTCCACGTAAATGCTGCATGCATACACAACCAAACAACTTACAAGTAGTCACAGATTTGTATTTTCTGTGCATGTCATACTGGATTTTTTGATAGAAATAAAGGGTGCACCTAATAATATGTGTTTTTGCATCTATTTCAAAGATTTCACACTTTATTTATTTAAATTCACAATTTCTGTGACCAGCATGACCTCCATGACAAAATCGTAGCCTTAACCCTTTGCGGTCCTATGTCGGACCAGGTCCGACATTACAATTTTCCCTTTCCAGTTTGATGTCTGACGTCAAGCACAGGTCTCTAGTAGAGAAAACCTTTCAATGGCCGAGTGAGACCAATAGGAGCCGAATGAAGCCAAAAAAAGGGGTGTATCTGAACAATACACATAGCCTCTACACCACAGAGATAACACAGACATAAACAAAGGAGATAGCTGCTTCCGCATCCAGCGCTCAAAGAACATAGAAGACATTTGCAGAGCTTTTTGAGATGTTATAGTAATAAAATGATGACTTGGATCACATTATTGAGGAGTTTGGTGATAAAATGAGTGATCAGGAGAAGATTTATCAGTATGCACATCTATAAAGAGGTATGTGAAAAATAAAGCGAACAAGGGGTGGGGCTTGGCTGGAGATGCAGTACTGAAGTGCTTTTGCTATGCATAGCCTTTTAAACCTCTTTTACACTGAAAAAAATATAATATATACATTTGTTCATGCACTTTTATTTGTCGTGCTACTTTTATTTAAAATATTTCCCCTTCGGTTTAAAAAGGATTTACTAACTCTTCCAATTGGGGATGGGCATAAATGCAATATAGATGCATTTTAAGATATGTATGGAAATGCATATGACTCAAGGGACGAAGTGGTTTTTTGATATGGTCGAGGTGCCGGTAGCCTTTGGAAAAGATGGTACAATTAAATGAAAAGGTGCTCAGTTGATATGGTTCATTCTTCTTCCATCTTACACAAGTTATTTACATCTGGTTCATTGTTTACCAATCATGCACAAAAGTGCCTCTCTGGCCACAACACTGCATTTCATTTTGAATATACCAATGTTCCTTGATGAAAACACATCCACGTCTGGGAGTTTACTAGACGTCCTCTGCTTTTGGCTAACTGAGGACACCTAATGTTTAGTCCCATGCCAGTCTAAACTAACTTCATTTAGTTAGCCTTGAGAGAAAAGTCAACAGTTAAACAATACGAAGGCAGATCTGGGAAAATAAATTCAGTAAATAATGAAATGTTATGTGTTCCTTTAAGAATGGAGACAAGCACAATAAGGATGGAAACGGTTGAAGTATTTAAAATCTTGAAAGGAATTGACAAAGTTAACCCTAACTGTTATTTTAAGTACAGCACAAAACAGACCCAGTTGGAAATTAGGTGGACAGATTTAGGACAGAGGGTAGGATAGGGTAGGGTGTTCCTCATATAATTAATTAGTTTGCCATGCAAATATAATGTGTGTCATGACCTGTGTTATATGTATAAACATTATATCTCTCGTGTCAGTTCTAGTCACGATGAGCAAGACTGAAGATCTAACCAACTGTGACAGAGAGCTGATAATAGGCACTCACTTTCAAACACCTTGCAAAATTGTCACACTGAATCAATGTTTCCTACGGTGGCCTTACAGTCAATTGACAGTGATTCGGCAGGTTTTTTGTATGTCCTTGTCTGGTATTTATATAAATTAGTATTGGATTTGGAAAGTAGGTCATGGTGTTAGAAAATCCTTCACAGTTCTTTCCACCTGTTTCATCCTGAGAAGTGCTTCGCTTCTCAGCTTTCTTTCCCCTCAGGAACTCAAAGAACCCCTTGGTATCTATTATAGCTGTCCCCTCTAGGAAAGCCATGGGGATGTGCAAAGAAACAAACATATCCAATGGAAGTCAGGGAATTATTTATCTCCTGTTATTTCTGTCTCTCTCTAGAGGGCATACCCCAGGTAGAGCGACACTCTTACTGTATTGAATAAACATCTATCTGAACCTAACCCAAACACGACAGCGGTTCCATGCCATTCCTAAGTACTGACTATAGTGTATCTAATCCAGGGGTTCATAACCTTTGTTAAAATAACCATTGTTTTTAACTGAACTCTAATATCTTAGTCTTTGACACTGTCTGCAGAACCCAGGTTCACACAGGTACATCAAAGTAAAGGATCTGAACATTGTCACAGAACTTCTGTGTACAGACAGGCAGAAATATAGAAAGCAAGTGTCATAACATGTGTTGCATTTCAACTCATTTATCTGTTCTTCTGTTACCCAGAACATTTTCTGGTACCTCAAAAGTACAACATTGTTTATTCTCTCTCTTTATCATTTTCATATTACTTTTTGAAATATGCATTGTTAAAAACAGAAAACTATTCTTAATGAGCTGGCACAGGGACCAACTACCCAGTACTATGACTCACTGCATCCTCTTTTTTATACTTTACTTGAACTGTACCAAAACTTCTAGAAGAATCATGATTGTTTCTTAGTGTTTCAACACATTTAAACAGCAGTGCTAGGAAGGGAATTAAAAAAAAAAAAAAATACTCCTTTGGATTTTTGGAGCATTTTTTAAAATCAATATTCAAACACTCCTCAGGAAAAAAAACACTAGACTTAAAATCTGTGGTAAACATTGCTTTTACTATTTTTTTTTTTTTTTCTTACTGTAGCTTAAAAATGCTAACAGTGAATACTTATTTGAAAATATTCCTTTTATAATGTCATTTATAACTTATAACCAACACATTTAGGTATAATAATTGGAAGACCCCACAGTCTTGACACATACACAGAAGTACATTTTAGGTGATCATTTACATTTTTGACATTGTTTTAATAGCCCATTTCCCCACAAGCTTGGACAACTTACAAAGCCAATATTACCTCAAATGATACAGTGAGTCTGAAAGTAAAGAGATTCCATACAAAGCTCAAATGACAAATAAATATGTATAGCGGTACTACGATGGGGCTGTTTACTTTAGTTTGTAGAACCCTAATCATAAGTGCACAACTCAAGCCCAAAACACTGACATACACTTGTTTACATGTGTTTTATTTTCCATCCCGATGCAGGAATCTGCTCAGGGGATAACAAAGAAAGAGAAAGTCAAAGTATGTATTATTCAATACTTTCATTGCCAACAGCTCTGAACTTCGAACAATGAAGCGGGAGTTGCTTTTCATGGGTGACAGAGCACTATGACTACTAACTAAGGCCCAAAAAACAAGCAGCACTTGCTAATGCATACCAGAAGGTCTACAGCACAGCCTGTTTAATTGTACACAGGAAAATGCATTCATTTATTTCTCAGCAGGATACTGTACAACTCAATACATTTACAAATTAAATATTATACACTAAACCTGTCAAGTACAGGAAACAATTGTGTTTTGTTTTCCGTTTTATTTGGACATAGGCATGTGTATCTAGAAATTTAAATATAGAAGCAAATAAATACCTTATTTATTTCTCTGTAGGCTACTATTAAAGTCAGACTTTTTTATTTTATTTTACAATTTTATTAGTCTACTTTTTTTACCAATTATTTATTGACAGTGCTATAAGTTATGATTCACTATGAAGACAACAGGCCTTAGGCATTGGGGGGGGGGGGGGGGGTACAGAGAGCATGTTAGTCATACTTGTACTCAGAAAAACAGTTGTACTTGGATGACGTCATCAAATCAGGCGGGGCTAGTGTTTTCTGAGCATATACCTGTACTAGTACAAATAGAATAAAATGAAATCGTATACGCACAAGAATTATTCATAACAGGAAAATGGAAAAAAAAAAAAAAACACAAACCACAAAAACAAAGTGAGAACCTTTTTCTACTGCTATAGACGAACTTGACTAATGCAGCTCGCGAATTTATACCCCAAAACACAATCCTGAAGTTGGGGGGGGGTGCACACTAACAACAGTTTCGATTTCAGGAGTAAATTTTTTTTTTCTGTTTCACTAAACTTACCATCTGTTTCAATAACAAATGAAAAAATAAAATAAAAAATTATACCTGAATCTCGCCCATACAATGGTGGGCTCGATTTTTACACAAGGTCGGCTTTTACTCGAGTGAATAGGATACATTACTTTATTTTAACTAAAACAAGGACAGGAGGACTACATTTAAAGGTACTGTTCACATGAAGAAGAAAACACAGACAGACAAAAATCGCTGTTCTTGCAAGACAGAGAAGATCTAAAAAAAAAAGAAAACACAAAAAAACCCCACAAAAAGTCTAAAATCCTTTTTTTTCTTCTTCTTTGAAAGATGGAAATTATTTGCATGGTAAAGCGCACACCTTGAAAAGGGCGAAGTTACCGAATATCAACAAAAAAAGTTTTTAAAGTATATTTTAATAAATTATATTCTTTTAGAAAAGTTGTTCAGAAATCCCTTTGTCAAAGTGAAATATAGCCAAACTTTTTATCTGCCGACATCTTCACTCACACAACATAGAATGATGCCACACTGGACCCTCCTCCTTGATTGGCTTTATGTATAGATGGGATTGACAGTCGCCACTGTCCTATTGGATCAAGAAGCTTTGAAATCAATCCTGTTTGTATCCATTGGCTGCAGACTGATATCAGACTGATTTAAATTTAAATATAAAATATCCATGCTGTTGATAGAGGCGCGATGGTGAAATGAGGAAGTTCATACATATCTGGTGAAGGGGTATAAGGCAGAAGGGTTTTGTTTAAGGTCATTGTCCTTTTACTGACAAACATTTGTTGAAGCAGCCCCTGTCTAGTCAGAAGTCAATCATGGAATTAGACAATAAAGATACTTGATCAGACATTTCTTAAATTATTCCTCAACTTTGCTGCACACCAAAATAAAGGCTTTTGTCACCATAGTTCAGAGCAGTTAGTTCAAAGGATTTTATGATGTTGGCAAATGTGGTTTTATTTCAGGAGAGAAATAGCTGATGAAGCATAATCATGCTTCACTTTTAAACCTCAGTTGCCAACATAAAATCCTCCTTGGTTGCTGACACTGGAGGATTCTCACTTCTGTTCCAATCCCAAAACTGTTAGTCATGACTAAATCAGGACTGGACTGTAATTTTGTTGAGTTAACTAGGGGGGGGGGGGGGGGGGGGGGGGGGGGGGGGGACTTGTACTTATTGTTGAGTTTCAAATGCGATTCATTGGTCTTTTCCATAGTTCGTAACCATTTTGGTTTTGTGGAATAGCTAGCCCTCTGTACTTAACATTCAATCACATATGTAAAAACTGAAGGATAGCAAGTCTATATCGTGGATTAGGAATCGCCAACTACAACCCAAGGACTCCCAGGATGCAAAAAAAGTGTAAAAGCAAAATCCACTGGGAGATTTGTGGTTATAGTATTAGCTTCTCAATCCACCTGTGGGGTGCGGGTCAAATTCAAACAATTCTGCCAGTATGTGTTTGGGAGCGGTCAAGGACAGATAGGGTGCTCACAGTGTTAAATAAATAGATATATATATATATATATA
>NC_054544.1:23882836-24100336 GCF_017654505.1 Polyodon spathula | reverse complement strand
CTTGAAGTTGTGACATTTTCAGGGATTGTTAAACGTGCATGCTAAATGGTGACCATGACCTAATATTGAGTTGTTTTCTTAGTATTTGGTATACAACTATGTTGTACTATTTTCTCAGTTAAGTTCCATTATCTGTGTAAAAGAAATATATAGTTTTGATGCCTCATTATTTTAACCTCTGGTCATATCAATGATAAAGAGCACACACTTTGAAATAGTGTCTTTACAGTAAGTACCCAGCTATGTTCTCTGATTCTTTCAGTCAAGTTCAGTCAAAATGAACACTTTCACTGCCATATTGTTTTTTACCTGTGGCTGTATCAATTCCCAGGTAAAGTTTGAATAAGAGAAAATTGCTGAAAAACAAAAATGACATCCTATCTAATATAACATTGCTTTTCTGTGCAAGTTATGATTAGGTGCTTTCCTTAATTCATAAAATGAAATCTCAAGAGGAACATTGTAGATGATAACCAAATGCTCCATTATACCTTATGATGTATAATTGACAAATCTTTCCTTAGAGAGCTAAGAAGAATAAAAAGATGAAATGGTTTTCAAATATTCTCTGACATTGAGCTGTTGTCCTTTGTTCTCTGTACCAGAGAGCTTGTCTTGCTCAGTAGCTCCTCTCTACAGGAGCACATCTGCCACAGAAACCTCTGATTCACTCACTCAGTTTTCTAATGAACCCTCCAGAGAAATGCTGGTTCGGAACTTGTGGATAACCAAAGCTAGGAGGTCCTACTACTTCTCTACAGTGAATTTCTCCAGGTGAGGTAAGGCTACAACAGCCTCAGGGCTCCCCTCTAGGCTGTACTTGGTGAGGGTAAATGAGAACGGCAAAGAGTATTTACTTTAGACTCTGCAAGTTTCACTTTTAAGTGCCTTTGGCTCATGTACAGTCAAACGTGGGTTTGTTGTTTAGAAAATACACTGTACAACATGCAGTACAAACTCAGCACAGTTTTTGTTTAATCATACAGTATGTATGCAAACGTTTCTGTTCAGCAGCCATGTAAAACAAGTGAAGTGCAGTGTACTCAAGCGATGCCTTTTGTCTGTCCATTAACTTAAAAGTAAAACTATAAGAAACCAAGTCGAGTTGTTTTTGCTTGTGCTTTCTTCAGGGAATTATAGTACCATGCATATTATTATTTTCCTTATAAAGTTTAGCACTGTAAATTTGTACTTTTCCCATGTTATACTATACATTTCCCATAGTTTGCCATGGTTTTCCAGTATGAGGGTGATACCCTTGAACTGCCTTGTTATTGTTAAAGTTTTTTTTTAAATTTATGTATTTATTTTTTTCTTCCCAAAACTTTAAACTGCTGCTGGCAGGTAACAAGCTGGATACATTGGCTGTCAGACGCTGAAAAATTTTTCTGCTGCGCCCTTGCAAGTGGCACCGTGACGCAGTTTTCGATAAAACCTTTCAATCTTCTTCTTGGGAACCGGTGAAGCGATTGATCTGAAACTTGGCATATATCATCAGCATCCAAACCTGCATCAAGTTTGCGAAGCAGAAGTTGCTGTGATGAATTTTAATGTCAAAATGGCTGCCACAAATCTTATTGAAACGTGCCCCTAACAACAAACTGCTGCTGTTTGAAAACCGTTTGTCCAGCAAACTCCAAACTTGTTAGTTATCGTCCCAGTAACAATGGGATACAATTTTATGAAAATGGTGATGTTTTGTAAAACAAGATGGCCTCCAGGTGTATGTTTTCATCTGAAATTTAAAACTGCCTCAGTTGACAAACGGTTTATTTGACTAACTAGACACTTCACAAGCATCATCCTTGACACTGTAGCAATACAACTGACTTTTAAGAAACTCTGTTAAACAAGATGGCTGCCTGACGCATTTAAAAACTTTCAAAATCTTCTTCTGTGGAACAGTTGAAGTTGCTGCTTTTAAACTTGGCACATTGAGAACTAAGCACACTTAGACGGGTACTGATACTGGGGCTTGGGAGCTGTAAAACTGCCTGGCAATTGTTATTGTTCTACTGCGATTAAGCCGTGGTTTATTATGTATCATGCATCCTGTTGATCAAGTGTGTTTGATATGTGATGGTGTATTGCTGTATTTAAATTAGGGCACTTCCCTTAATGCAGTTGCCTCTAGCTGTACGTGTGGGACAAAAGGTTTGTTACAGCCATATGTTTGGTGATCTCCTAATAATAATAACAGTAATACAGTGTATTTATAAAGCACCTTTCCAATCCCAAAGCATCTAACATAGTTGAAGGAAAACAAGATAATAAACGACACAGCAAAATAAAATACAGTAATAAAAAAAATATATATATATACATTCAACAAAGTAAGAGACAGCATTAACACAGATCCTTAAAAGCTAGTTCTAAAAAGATGTGCTTTGAGGCAGGTTTTAAAAATCTCAGCAGTCTGAGTCTCTTATGGAGCTGGGTAGTGCTTTCCAGAGGTAAGGAGCTGCACTATAGAAGGCTGTATGTGCCATGGACCAGAATACAGTAGGTGGTTGAAGATAACTGGTGTTGGAAGACCGGAGAGTGCAAACAGGAGAGTAGACATGAAGCAGGTCTCGCAGGTATCCCGGAGTAGTGGCATGGAGCGACTTGTATGTGAGGAGCATGATCTTAGTCAACCCTGAATCATATTGGTAGCCAATTAATGTAGTTTAAAAAGCACAGGTGTAATATGTTCCTGAGATGCTTAACGGGTTAAAACAAGCTGCACATATTGCAACTTGTTTTTTACTCTCGTACAGACTCAGCATCAGAGAAAGATAAAAGGGGCTTTATCTGTGCAGTATTGCAGAGATGGAAAAAGGACACCCTTGTGACATTTTTAATATGGGCTTTGAAGAAATAATGCCAAGGTTACGTACTACAGTGGAAGCAGATATATTTACATTGTCAATATCCAAATTGAAAGTACGAACTCTATCAAAGAGAAACTGGGAACCGATTTAAAATAATTTCTGTTTTGTTACAGTTTAGTTTAAGAAAACTCTGATGCATCCAAATTTTTCTATCATGATGGCAGCTGACTAGTACAGAGGTAACAGTGCTTGTATCAGGTTTTGTGCACACATATAATTGTGTATCCTCAGTGTAAAAATGATACCTGAAGCCAAAGTGCCTAATAATCTGGGTAAGTGGTAACATGTAATTAGAAAAGATTAAGGGGGCCAGAACAGAGCCCTGTGGGACACCCTGAGTGACTGGAGAAATATCTGATTTAAAGTTTTTAAGAGTTTGTGGCAAAGTGCCCCGCCCCTGGGCTATTTATTTGTGTTGTATGTTACGTGTAGTGTGTTAATGTTGGTGTATAGTCATTGGTACACGGGATGTAAATGGGTCTGTGTAACACAAGTGTTTAAAATGTATATTTGTATTTGGGCACAAGGATTGCACAGCACTTCATGTGCAGGTAAAATGTAATAATATGTGAGCACAAGAAATTGCACTTTTATTAATTCACATGCAGTTGTACCGAGACTCCAATTGAATGATTGATTAGCAATCGAGTCTCTGTACAGCTGCATAAAAGCAGCATGTTTTTACTCACTCGGGGTTGTGTGTTCGGTGAGTGGAGAACGGGATTGGAGACGGAGGTTATAATAATAATAATAATAATAATAATAATAATAATAATAATAATAATAATAATAGTTACATTTCAGCTCACTGTGTTTGTCCATGTAGTTCGTTTTTGTTTGTCTCTTTATTAAAAGCTGAGCGAAACCAATCACTCAGCTTCACCAAACTCCACCGCTCTTTTGTTGTATTGTCACCCACTGCAGCCGTCTTTGTGACAGAGTTACAAAGTGTTGTGTGTCAGATAGATAGGACTTAAACCAGCAGAGAACAGCATCAGTAAGGCCAAGTCATTTTTCCATGTGCTCAATCAATATATTATGATTGACTGTGTCAGAGGCTGCACTGAGGTCTAATAGAAGAATGATATTAAGGGCCCCTGACTCTGCAGTCATAGGCAAATTGTTGGCTGCTCTGACCAAGACTGTTTCAGTGCTATGCCTAGCTCTGAAGCCTGATTTAAAAGGCTCAAGTAACTCATTAGTCAGCAGATAATTTTGGAGTTGACACGAGACTACTCTCTCAAGGATCTTAGATAAAACCAGTAGTTATTTAGAATGTCAGAGTCAAGACCAGTTTTTTTTCCTTTTAAAACTGGCGTGATAGAAGCAATCTTTAACACTGGTGGAACACTACCAGATATCAAGGAGTCATTGATTAATGTGGTAACAAAAGGACCTAAGGCTGAAAAGCAGGCCTTCACTTAAATTGTGGGGATAGGATCCAGGAGGCAAGTAGTGGGTTTCATTTTACTGACATGTTTAGAAACATAGGCAACATCAATAGTGGAGAAGTGAGATAACCTAGACACCAGTGAAACAGGACTTTACACAGCAATATAGTCATAACAGGGAGAAGAGAGCAGCTTATTATTGATATTATCAACCTTATTCTGAAAAACAAACATAAATGTATATTGCATTGGTCAGTAGATGCTGAGGAAGCACTATTATGGATAGGTTGTAACAGCTTATTAAAGGTGGTAAAAAGAGCTTTGTGGTTTCCTCTCTCTCAGTAATAGGGGAATAGTATGATGATCTGGTGGTATTAAGACAAGCTCTATAGACAACCTGGTGATGCGCATGGACAGTCAAACCAGATTTCTTCCACTGTCATTCTTTGGTGTAGTAAGGGCAGTAGTAGTTGACCCTGATAGTCTGTCTGAGGCATTAATAAATTAGCCTCTTCACCAACCACAGTTCTATTCAAATGAGGAATTTGTTGCTCACTATAATGCATTAAGATCTATTCTTGCTAGATCTATGGGAACAAAGGGTTGTTTCATAGTTTTGTATAGTATTTTGAAGTTACTGTATGGATGAAGCACTGAACTTAGAGGAGTGCAGATTAAGAATCCAAATCCTATAACAAGTAAATTGACGAAATGAAAAAATCATATTCCTGTTGAGTCAGTTAGTCCTGCTTTATTATGGACTGCTAATTTAGAAATTATTTGGATGTACAGTATTTATAAATTGACTTAGTTTTTATATAGAATGTATTAAGGAATTATACATTAACATAGTTACTGTTTTTAAACTTTAAACAAAGTTCAATATAAAGATGTAAAATTAAGTAATGGAAAGTAAAAAAAAAAAAATTAAATGTACTTGAAAGCTTATTAAAGAGCTAAAAGTTTAATTCAATCTTCTGAATACAATTAAAATATTGACAGTGCTAGTTCTCTACTGGTATACACTTTATATATGCAAAGCGTTACTGTGTTGCTGCTGCTTTGAAATTGAACTGTGATTAGTCAACTACCAGTTTCTGAGGTTGACCGTTACTTTTCTACTCTCCCCCAAACCAGCACAGGTTAAATGTAATGCTAGTTATTGCTGGAGAGGTATAAACAGCTTTCAGCCATGCTCCAATCCTGTGTACTCAAACCTGTCCTTAATGGGATTTCCAAAAGTGGAACAGAGAAAGGGGTAAGTAGAAAACTGTAATTACCATTTTAGTTAAAGCTGGATCTGCTGTAATAAAAACCTGCTGGCGTCTTGACAATGTAGATGAGCAATCCTACTTGGTGTCACTACTATTGATCAGATTGGAAAACAAAGTCATACCATCTCTCCATTCACACCTATTGCTTTGAAACAGGACCCTTAACACCAGTGCATTCTAAAACTGCAGGGGAAGCAGCTGTTAGAACTCCTTGCTTCGGCAGGCTCATCCATGGGAGCTCCTTGCCAATGTAACCTGGCTACATTTATTCAGCTTTAATCCAGCTCCTCATTCACAGTATTCAAATTATCAGACCATTGAAATACTGAAGAATTTGCATACTGGTTCTCTGACCTGAAGGAGAGGATAGATAGATAGATAGATAGATAGATAGATAGATAGATAGATAGATAGATAGATAGATAGATAGATAGATAGATAGATAGATAGATAGATAGATAGATAGATAGATAGATAGATAGATAGATAGATAGATCTCCATATCTCTCAAATGGTTAATTGAATTAGCTACAAATTATAACAAAAATCAATTTTCACTCAGTATAAAATCAACTACTTGATGAATCTTAATCATGCCATTGGCATCTAATTGCCTCTCTCTCGCTCTCAGTGTCTGTGCATGTTCTTTATTTAGAGCTCCCAGCACTAACACCCACAACATACTGTACTTTAAAATGCAGTCACAAAATGAAAGCAGTACATTTAGACAGTACAGGATTTTCAAATGGATTAGAAAGGGCTTACAATTAAATATGTATTATATCTGTAGGTCAATCTTAAACGTTGTTCAAGGTTTTATTTTTGGACAAAATGATGTGTCAATATATCCTGGAATTTGGAGTACCTTGTGTCTCTACTGATGCACTCAACACTCCTAAATGTCGTAACAATTTCACAAGGAATACCTGGGTAGCCTTTGGCATTTTGACTGCTGAGCAGTACGTCATCTATATGTGGGTGCTTGACCTGAGGTAAAACTACATGATAATATTAAACAAATATCTCTTAAACACAGCGTAACTCTAATGAATGCAACATATTCCCTTAATCAAGAAGTCTGGCCCTTCAAGACCAGGTATGTTTCAACCATATCCCTAATTGTTTAATTAAACCAAAAAAAAGTCCATTCAGGTCCCAAAGCAGTAAATAATTTCCTTGTACCTGATGTAGCAAGGCCCTCCAGGACCAGAGTTTCCTATCCCTGACCGCAAAGAAACCACTTCTTACAATAGCTCTCAGACTCGGAATAGCAGTGAAGAAGGCATACGCTGAAAGGTTGGTCTGTCAGAGGTTATGGACAAATTCATGACTTTAGCTGTGATGTCGTCAATGGTTCTTGATCTTCACAGAGCATCTTAATTTAGTACCGTGCCTGTTAGTGTTTACAATGGGTGGGGAACAGTTAGCCATAGGCCTAACATGTTGACTTGTTTTCAATTCCATTGAGATTTATAGCAACTCTGGTTTTGATGATGGCATTATTCTAATAGTCTACAACTAACGGTTTCATTAGCCTATTATAATTAGATTTATTACCTTGCATAAAAATTGTGGAAGTCTTTTAAAATGCCTCAGCAGTATGTAGTTCCTCTTGGGGGCCTTTTTGTAAAGGGAAACAGGCCTCATCAATTCTGTTAATGGTCCACATGAAAGATGTTTTATCTTGTTTATATTTTTAGTGCATGTGCTTGTTTTGTTTCTGTCCTCCCACAGTTTTTGCTTGTATTATGGGCGTTTTTCTTGGCGACCCAAGAGGGAACTTTTTTTTTCTTGTCTTAATGAGACATGCCTAGCTACAGTAAATGGAAAAATGTGTTTTATACATCCAGTAACACATTTACAGAGGCCTTGATTCACAAGCAGACCAGGAACCCTGCTGTTCCCTCCTTTCTTAAGAGAAGATAGAAGCTGACTTGCCACTCTTCACAGAGGGTATTTATCTTAACGAGAGTAAAGTCAGAGTTTTATAGCCTTCCTCAGACTCATCAGAGTCAAAGAGGCTATTTAACCAAAATGTGTCACTTATGACATGCTGCAGACCCTAAGAGCCACAGAATGTGTCCTCTGTGTAAACTTTATATACTAGCTGGATAATTTTTGTATGATAAATAATATTACTGTTAAGAAGGAGACATGGAAAGGAGGAGTGATCACTTTTCTACATAACTTGAGTAAATACATCTGGTATAAAGTATTTGAAATCAATTTGCCATTACACATATCACTAAAATAGTTGTGGCAACTAGAGACCACTACAAGCTCAGCTTGACAAAAATGTAGTTACAGTAGGACCTCAAAGTCACAAACACGCATACATCAACCAAACATACCACATGAAACTTGAAATATTCACCTGGCTTCTGGTGAAGATTTGACTCTGGCACACAGCTCCTCTGGTATTTTAGTTTTTTTTTTTGTTATTAGTCATGTAGGTGAACAGTCAGGAGTCTATTTTTTTAATCAGAAATCAGACTTATATAATATTGGTTTTTGATGTCTTCTGTGTGTGGTCACCACGGAAACTGTAATATACACATAACACCAAGTGTGCTTAAAGGATTTTCTCTGTATGTATATTAACACAATTGTAGCTACAGAATACATGAAAACAAGAGCAGTTACGCAATTAGCATTTTTTGGCTTGTTGCATTCCTTTTTAGCAAATTGGTGTTTTCTGTACATAAATATATCTTAATTTATTCATTAAAATATGTTTCAATGTCTGCATTGCATTTTTTTTTGTAGAGAGTGTAATACACAGCAATTGTGGTACAATATAATTCTTAAGTGGTTATTTGAGTCATGACATGTTGTTTTAAGTAAGGAATAAACAACAATGTGTTGAATCGGTAAAAATAAGTCACTGTTTTGAGTGCTGTTGGGCATGAGAAATTGTAGATTGTTTGTTTTCTTACCTCTGAGTTGTTTATGCCACTTCAAAATTTCTTCTTAATTGATACTTGTTCGATAATGAGATTCATTTGATTGTTAATTTGGTAATTTGACTTGTTTTTTGCTCCTTTGTTACTCTTAGTTTAAACAGTTAAAATGTTTGGATTCACTATTTAAAACTACCCCTGAATAGCAAATTTCCCATGTTCAAATAGTTTTGCAGACATTTAATTAGTCCCCATTCTTGTTGGAGTGTATGCTGTGTGGTAGAGTAGGTGTTCCTGACCTTGGAGGCTTTAGGACCCTGGGGGGTTAGGAGACATCTACTCCATCTTAGTGAGGGTGGCTGCAAGAGGTAGCCATCTTGCAAAGGTAATTGTGGAATTAGCCAAGGGATTAATTAGCTAAAATTAGCTAATTGAAACACCTGGGCACAATTAGTCCCTGCATAAAAGGAAGGGAAACCCTGTAGTGGTTGGGTGAGCATAATCATGAAGGCAGGTCTTGTTGGCCTGTATGCCCTGTAGAGTAGGTAGGCATCTTGGAGGTCGTAGGACCAACCTTGTTGGGGGGGGGGGGGGGGGGGTTGGGGGGGGGGGGGGGGGGGGGGGGGGGGGGGGGGGTCAATTAAAATGGGGGGGGGGGGGGGGGGGGGAGGGGGGGGGGGGGGGGGGGGGGGGGGTTGGGGGGGGGGGGGGAGTCATGGCGGGGGGGGGGGGGGGGGGGGGGGGGGGGGGGGGGGGGGGGGGGGGGGGGAAGTAGTTGGGTAAGTCAATATTTCAGTGTAATGCTAGAAGTGTATTGCTAATGGGCAGGAATTCAAAAAAAAAAAACTGAATCAAGAAAAAGGAGATCAATGTTGTGTGTATTCAGGAAACATGGCTGGTAGAAAAATTGAGATTTAAGGTTCCAGCGTTTCATTTAATAAGGAAGGAGGGGAAGGGGAGTTTGCATAGAGATTAGAGAACATTTAAATTATGAAGAGATTTGGATAACTAGTGATTTGGAGATAAATGGAATTAAGATTAAAACAAGAAATGTAGATTTGGATATGTTTATTATGAGATTGTTTTGAAAAGATCTATAGTAATAGTAATTAACGTAGAGCTTTCTAGATAAGATGGAGAGTTTTAAAAGGTTACATTTGGAGATTATTAATGATGATAAAGAAATGATATGCATTATAACTGAATTGAAAGAAGCGATTGTAAAGGAGAAATTGTCTTGTCCAGAAGAAGATAATATTTGGCATATGTTTTTCATAAAACTTCCAGAGGAATGCCTAGAGGTTATTTTAGATTTTTATAACGGAATATGGAAAGAGGGGAAACTTCTGAGTAGGTGGAAAGAAGCAGTTATAGTGGCTATTTTGAAGCAGGGGAAAGAGGCAGTGAGTATTGAATCTTATAGACTGATTGCCTTAACTACTACTGTATGTAAGATTATGGAGATGATGATTTGTGCACAGTTGATGCACTTTATTGAGGGTAGAAGTATGTTATCCAAATTTCAGAGTGGTTTTTGAACATATAGATACATTTTAGATCAGATAATTAGGATTACTACAGAGGTAGAGGAGGCCTTGAGTAATAGGGAAATGGTGGGAGCAGTGTTTTTATTGATATTGAAAAGGCATATGGTATGGTGTGGAGAGACGGACTGCTGTGTACGTTAAATAAAATGGGGATTAGGAGAAATATCTTATGGTGGATAAGAGATTTCTTAGAAGATAGGTCTTTTTTGAGTGAGAGAACTAAAGTGCCTAAAACCTAGAGAAGCATAATAAGCCCTTTAATGATATTCTCACAAAAAAGGAATGTGGAAAAGGTAAAATTGGAAATGAAGGAGTTGAAAGAGTTTGAGGATTTTAAGTATCTGGGTGTATATTTAAATAGGTAAAAGAGATGGAATAAACAAAGGCAGAATGCAAGCAGTGTATGAATCTGTTGGGCTATTGCTGGGACAACTTGGGCTGCAGACCACAAATGTCTAGGTATGATATATAAAAGTGCAATACAGAGTGTGGTGGATTTTGGATGTCAAGTATTGGGATCAGCAAACAAGACCCAGCTGCAGGTTTTTAATCAGATGCAGGTTCAAGCTTTGAGAATTTGTCCAGGAACGATGCAATCTTCACTGGTAGCAGCATTGTAGGTTTTGATGAGAGAAATGCCATTAGAACTCTGGAGGGTATTATTAAATATTGGAGTAAACCTAAAGCATTGAGTATGTATCATCCAGTCAGAAATTGTGTAAATGAAAATGGGTATTGGCATTATAAACTCATTCAATGAAAAAAAAGGGTAGGTACTTTTGGGTTTCATGAAGCTGGATAGAACATTTAAAGATCAATGAATTAGAGCAGGTGGAAAACATTGATTGTATCCAAATACCCAGATGGACTTTTATAAAACAAAAAATTAGTAAACAATTTACAGAAATTATAGATAACAGCAGTGGGGAAAAAGTAATTAAAAACCAAGAAAATAACTGTGAAAGGGAAGAAGGGAGCCTTACATGTTTATACAGATGGTTGAAAGGATCCAAGGTCAAGAAAAGTGGCTATGGCAATAGGGCATACATATATATATATAATATATAATATATATATATATATATATATATATATATATATATATATATATATATATACACACACACACACACACACACACACACACACACACACACACACACACACACACACACACACATGGACCCACCGAGTAGAATGGAAAGATTATCTGATCACCTATTTATATTTACTGCAGAAGCACTGGCATTGTTATTGGCGATACATAAAGTGATGGAAATAAAACCAGAGAGAGTAATTCTGTTGAATATTGAGATAGGGAGTGGAGTCAGGAAAGATATTATATTTGATGTTTTAATAGCATTATATTATATATATAATCAGAGACGTAGACATTAGATTAGCATGGCTACCAAGTCATTCTGGGGTGCTAGATAATGAACTGTGGCTTTTATGGCAAAATATGGGTTATTAAGAAAGGAAGTTGATATGGTACTCTCTCTGTGCCAGACATTATGGCAAAATCAAAGTGAACGCAATCCTAAGGGAAGGTTTTATTATGAAATACAGCCAACGGTTAGCTTAGGGAGTGAAATATTTAGAGAGGAATTGAACAGGGCGGAAGAAACTATAATCACTAGATTGAGAGTTGGACATATGGCTTTCAGTTAGAATCTTTTTAGAACAGGGAAACGTGTAGCTGGATTATGTGGGGATTGTCAAAGGTTAGAAAATGTACAACATTATATTTTGGAATGTAATAAATTCAAACAACAAAGGGAGGTGTTAATAAATCAGTTTAATGAATTAGAGGTGGATACTAAATTAATACATAGCGTACTGAAGGCGGGAAAAGGAAAACAAAAAGGGAAAGAAACATATAATACAATATATTCAGACTACTGGAAAATGGGGATGTATCTAGATGATATTATAGAAGGGTGATAGAGGGCACTCATAATGTGCTATTAGATGTCATGCGCCAACTTTTTAATCAGAAGTAGTAGTGGGTGGGAGGGTGCTGTGTTGGGCTAAGGCCTGTGTGAAGCTAAAGTGTGTGCAGACTTGAATAAGTGTTGGGTTTTGTGACCGGTAAACGGCTTAGCTGTCCGGTACAGTTAGAACTGAAGAAAAGTTTAGTTTATCACTCCTGGAACGAGTTAGGCTTTTTGTTTTTGTTTTATTTTTATTTTGTTTAATAAAAAGTGCACTTACGTGTTTAACCATACTTGTTGACTAGGACTTGTTTATTGCCACACCCACATAAAACAGTGGTAAAATCCCAGGCCTAATCTGACACGAAGAGGCTTTACCAATGCTCGTATGGTTACTGTATCCTATAAAGTGACTACCCCAGCTCAGAAAAAAAATCTTGGGTAGATTTTTCTTAAGTAGCTTCAGCTATATTGTCCTTTCCCTTATTATTTTGTAGTTTGCAATAATTTGTCGTGGTTCTGGTTCTACTGCTACAATATTGAGTATCTGCCAGCCCCACCTATTCTCTTACTGTATAAATTAAGAATAGGTGGGGTTGGCAGAGGTGAAAGGTCACTTTGTCACATGATGAAATTAATCTCCTAGTGACTGAGTTAATAATACTCATTTCAGCATAAGACCTGTATTTACCTCTCGACTACAGAGCTTGCTGTTTAGTTGAATGGCAAGACTTTCATCTTTGAACTGTTTGATCTGCGGGTCACTTCCAGCCCTGTCTTTCCATTCAATTCAATGGACTAAGATTCTGTTTCATTACACTGGTGCCCTATGTGAAGAATCCTGATCCCTGTAGTTGAAACAGGTAATTAATGAGCCTTGTTCTTTTGAATTATAGCTGTAGCATGTGTCCTGGCTTGGGAGACGTGATACTAGAGTCGCTCTAAATCCTT
This sequence comes from Polyodon spathula, assembly GCF_017654505.1. Classification (NCBI taxonomy): domain Eukaryota; kingdom Metazoa; phylum Chordata; class Actinopteri; order Acipenseriformes; family Polyodontidae; genus Polyodon; species Polyodon spathula. The sequence goes on along the minus strand of NC_054544.1, from coordinate 24,087,466 downwards.
GGGGATTGCAAGTGGTTGTGGTTGTTGAACCCCCTTCCCTGAGCCTAGGAGGATGTGCACTTGTGTTTATGCCTGAGGACATGCTTTGATTAGGCTGGGGGAAAAATGGCATGAATTTCCTCCTAGCGGCTGATGAATTATTAATACTGACATCAGTAGAAGACCCTGTGCCTTTTTATTCAACTCAAAAGCTCCAAACAAATCAAACATAGAGAAATAATAATAACTCACCATTGCAAACACTGTAAATAGCTTGAGAAATATATAAAAAGTTATTTCTTATATTAGTGCAATTGAGTAATTTAAGAAAACCCCAGTATTCTGGAAAAACCAGCATGAAGTGTAGGATTAAAGAAATTCAGCGTAGATACTGTATAGTATAAATAGTTTCCCCTTCCCAGCTCGGTGACTCTTTGGAAACTAGTGAAAATCCTCAGTAGGATATGCAGTACAAACACTGCCATCAACCCAGTTAATTACATGGTGAGCTTCTTTCTATTTTGGGTTAGGCTGTTAGTCTCAGAGTTCAAGGCTTTGGGAAAACAAGCAAGGTGCGTCAATGGGAGTATAAGGGGGGTGTCTGCCACAAATGTGCCTTGAATATCAGAAAAATAATGATCCTAATGATCAAATTAAAACTGTGAAAGGCGGAGGGGCTGGGGAATATAGACAGCACTAAAACATGACTTAAATATACTCTCTCAATGACAGGAGCTGGGAGGAGAGCCTGACCTCAGAAGTGAATTTGATAATTATGGGGTCTGGTAAAAGGAGGCCTAGTTTAATGGCAGGCTCTGGTAATAATTCTATGTAATATTATGTTGGCTGTCAATAAGAGGTTTGGAGTGAGTTATTATATTTGTCTTGTACTGTAACGACAAAAGAAACATAATTGCTAAGATACTTTCAGAAAGTAGTGGGTTATTATATATTCTGTTAGAAAGCAGAATCTTCAATGCCAGGTTAGTGTAAACTGGTAGAAAATTATTATTAAACTAAAGGATTAATTTCTGTCTGCAGCTCCAAACTACGCTTGATATACACATGGGTTACGCCTGGCAATTATATAACAATAGACTGAAAATAGGAGTCGGCAGTAAACTGTGTGTTGTCAGTTTAAAAAAAAAAAAAAAAGATTGTCCATGAACGAAACAAAACATGCAGATAACGTATGTTTTACTACTTTATTTATTGAGTCATAACAGTGAAAAATAACTTTGTGATACAACAAATAGAACTAACTTTTAGTGGTTTATTTTAAGACTGACTCTTCCAGAATGGCAGCATGACTGTGTGTGTATAATGTACTGTTTGTGTATGTGTTTTAGTCATTGAAAGACCAGAGGGAGAGAGCAATTGGTTTCAAAGACAAATAGCTGATAAAAAACAATCTCCTACCACATCTCAAGTCCTGAATATCCTTTTTGCTTCCTGACCACCATAGACACCCAGCCACTCTACCACAGTGGGAACACACACTACATCACCCCCACTCATTGTTATATATGGAAACCATTAAACAACCCTGGTTGCTTGGATAGTAATAAGCTTGCAATTGTGACAAGTAAGAATTTAAGTTGGTATTGTATGCACTTAACAAATAAACCATCTACAGTACAAAGACAACTGTTTATTTTTATTTATTTATTTATTTTTTATTACTATAGCATAATACACAAATTTGTCTTAAACATAAAGTCTGAATAGTGTTCTTTTAAAAACATTTTACAGGACCCACTTGCATTATAGTCTTAATATTGGGCATATTAAATAGCAGTTTATTGAGCAGCAAATGTTTTTGTAACCATGCACAGCCTTTAGATAGAGTGCTCGACCACAGATACTGGTCTGATGGGACCTTGTCCGCTCTACAAATACATGCAAGTGATTTTAATGAGCCAATCATTTGAAGAACAGTGGTATGTCAACCATTAACTAGGAATGACTGACGTTATACAATACGTTCTGGTGCTGGTTGTTTCAGGGTAACTGTCCTGGAAGATGTCCATTTTGAGGAGATTTCCCCCCCCCCCCCATAAACAGTGACGAACAGTTACCATTCTAACGGTTGCAGACTACATACAAACATGTGATATGTGAAAGAAATTCACGAGATGGCAACTTCACATTTGCTGTCATTATCCATTTTCCAGGAATACAGAATAACTGCATCGATTGTTTACCGATCCCTCTTCAGGAAGTGGGAAGCTGACTTTAGGTGGATGGCAACACTACTGTCACCTGCCTGTTAAAAGAACAGCGTTGTCTGTTCTTTTGGTGTACTTAAAGCCTTTGTCATGTGCCTGTTCCAGTACAACATTTCTTATGTCGTGCAAGCTGCCACAGTAAACAAAGCACTGAGTCTCAGATGTTTTCCTCTTGGCTAAATGATTCTAAATATAAGAAGTACACAGCAGAGGTGACGCTGTCACCAAGGAGGAGAAATGTTGATTAAATGGCGGGGAGAGAAAGCACTGCCAGTTCCTATCTTTTACAGTACCACAGCAGAAATGAATTGAAAAGGTGTCATCATGAATGGAGACAAGCATGTCTACAGCAATGTTTACACTTCATGAGGCATCAACTGCATTATCAAAGATAATTGTAAGGATTTGATTAAACATTTCAGTCAAAATAATAATCTAATTCATAGATTTACAACAGTAAATGTGCATGGTAATGTTGCAGTTCTCATGAGTTTACCAGTATTTGCCATGTTTTGTAATATACTTTCTCTCTGAGCTTTCCAATGTCTACCTATAACTTTTTACTTTGCTTTCAATGTGCTTTTATTACACTAGGCATTTACCATGGTAAACTTGTCTAAGGAAAATCGCCAAGGTCATTTTCCAGACAGGTGTGTAAGAATTATCCTGGCTACTTTTATCTGAACCCCACATGTCATCCCAAAACCCCAAACTATGATAAGTTATCCTATAATGACATTTACTTTGATAACTACAAAATTATAAAATACATTACTGACTCATACATCAGCTTGGGTCCATCTAGCTAAATAGCATCTGATAATATCACTGAGATGTGTGATGTATGTTTATTTCATAAAAATTGTTTTCCTTCTTATTCTAGGTTAGACCTACAATAGCAGTTTACACTGCTTGTATAGAGTTGAGTCTGTGGAATGTTAGCTTTTTATTAGATATTTAAAAAGTAAAGACCCTGTCCAACATCTCAATCTTTTTATATGAGGGGATGGTGTGCCCTATGCTTTCATTCATACAATCTGCAAGCATGTAAGAGACAGAAATACAAACAACAATGGCAGTAACAACAATGAAAAGAACTACAACAAGATCTGCAAATGTAAAGCCTAATACTATTTTCACCTAAACAGGTATTGATACTAACTGAATACAAGGCAGGCTAAGCCTGTTCCCTCATCATAAAAACCAATTCACAATCCAAATCCGTAAACCAAATACTTGTTTCAGTGTTCGTTTACCAGTAAATCAATTCCAAACAGAACACAAAACATAAACAAGTATATTCGAAATATAGCAATTGTTCTACTGATTCAGACTTATGTCTCTTCTCTTGCCTCTGACACACCTCCCCGCGAAGCCCAAGCTGCAGGTTCTTATAGTGGAGACCGAGGGATTAACTGGCTAACAATTATCTTATTATCCCTTGGTCACATTCTGCACATTTTAAATAAGGATGCGTGGGATACTTGGTGTCTAATAAAAGCTTCAGCAACAAAATCTTTTCTTTTTTGATCCAGATTCATAAGTAAATAGAGGTATGTTAGAAATACCACATATTGAAACCAGGCCGTCACAGAACCAGCAGAAGAGCTGTACAGGAGAGCGAGTAGTAGTCAGGGATAGACTAGGCAGATATTACTAGGGCTGTGTGAGGAGGTGGTAAGAACTAGATACAGATTGAGCACAGATAATACTAGCCTTATATGTAGGCTGTGAATGGGAATCTTAGAGGTGCAGGGATAATATTCTCCAGGTCAATTTGCGTTCACAGCCTCACATTCTGAAATGAAACACCTTCATTTTCTATATCCTCATTTTCACTGCATACCAGACTTTCACTGTTACTGTCACTCTCCAAATCTACAGATTCATCACTCATCAACTTGAAAATCACTATCTTCCTCCTCCTCATCGTCACTACTAGCTACTCTCTTCATGCTGCAAGTTGTCATTTTTCTTTTTACTGCCTGTCGAGTTTCCTTCTAATGTGCTTATCTATGGATGGGCTGGTCTGTCAAGTACATTTCTCACGGACTGCTGCCATCTGCCACCGAAAAACAAAACTGCAGGCTATAGATGCATATATTATTGCTGTTAATTAATGTATAACATCAAAAAGATGTGAAATACTCTCTTGCACTCCACGTGGAAATCGCAGGATTAGCAGCTGGGTGGTTAATGAAAAAAATCCCGAATTGTGGAGCCATGCCTAACAGTGATTCACTCAGACGAGAGTATCTCTCTAAAGTGTATGCAGCACACAAAGAATAATTAAATGATAAAATTAATGATTCTGAGTCTGTTTGTATTGTATGCGTCAAGGCCACTGATGATCAATGCAGCTGTATTTTGTACATTATTTTCATCCCACAGAGCTTTACAACTGCTAATTCAGAGGAACTTACTGCTTACTTAGTAGATACACTGCATCTTGACTCTGGTCAGGCTGTCATAAGACGCTTGTGAAGAATGGCATTGATTTCAACTGTGTTTCTGCCTTTGTACTAATAGACAGTGTAACAGAGGGAGAAACACTAGGTGTTTACATCTATGCTTAGTCATATAAGATTTTTTTTATTAATATATTTTTTTTTAGGTTGATAGGCTCCAGTGGCATATATGATATATCATTTGCTAATAATTTGAACCGTGGTTCTTTATGATTCATTGCACCCCTTATTCCTGATACCCATTACATAACATTTATAGCTGCTGACAATGTGCCATGGAGTTACTAGTGGGAGCTGCATGGGAGCTATTTTATTGTATTGTGTGACTCTCCAACTGCACACTTCAAGACACGAGCATGCTTGGTATGCAAACTTGAGTACTATCACCAGCACTATAAATCATTTATTTTCACTGTGCAGAAACGTATTCAGCTGATTGAATGGCTTTTTATTTACAGTGGAATGGAATAGCCAAATATTAAGAATGTACTTTAAATGTAGCCAGGTATTACAGCTGTGGATCTATGAAATCATCATATTTTATCAATATTCCCTGTCACTTCCGCCATATGTTACTGTCTATACCGTAACAATGTCTCCATATGTGTACCATTATATATCAATGAGGAACGTGGTGTAAAAGGCATTGTGTCTAGCGATGTGCTAACAGCTAAACAGGCTTTTAAATACTGCAGGTCACCAGCTACCTTGCTTTTTGAAGTACTAATTACTATTCTTTGATAATTTTTAGCCACCTGATTGAGCCCAGAAAGCCATCTTGGCTAATTAATATCCACTGTGCATCTTTTCAGGGGGATAATATGTGTAAACTGTTCAGCATATGTTCTTTAGACGAGGATTGTTGAGTACTGTATAAGAGAAAAGGAAATTGAATATTACCAATGCGGTCACCCTTTTCTGAAATACAAGATTTGACATGTCACAGATGGCTAAATTGGTGCGTGTGGGTGGTGATGTGCAGCCTCAGGAAGCCGTATCTTTATTTAATAACAAAATAAACTGTTCAAACAAACACACAACAAACAAAAGGGCACATAGGCCAAAGTAAAATAAACACAAAACTATAATTCTAGTTTATAACAACGAGTACCTTGTTCGCTGGCTGGTAGCATTTGTTCTTAATTAATTCTCCTCACAACTCTCTTCCCTACTCTGAGCTGGAATGGGTCTTTTATGCTGTGGCTGGAGCCTTATTTACCTATTAGACAATTCCCTTATTAAGGCTCTAGTCACATTCCCATGAGCTACTTACATGGGGGATTCAACCCCATCCATGCCAACCACATTTTACGAGACCGGCTTTTCTCAAACAACGACAACGGACGGTTTCGTCTGCCGGTACACAAACACAATTTTATATAATAATAATAATAATAATAATAATAATAATAATAACACTACTAATATATAATACATAAAATACACACAAGGGGTGGGCACCCTGTCACACGTGCATTAAATAACATAAACAGCTTTACAACAAAGATTGTAGATTTTCTACATTGTTTTATTTTTTTATTTTTTATTATGGGATCTAATTTGATTATCTCAGCAGTGATTTATTTAAATATGTGCCCTCTAACACTCATTACCCACCTCTATCAGAGACCTTTTATATAATGCTCCAGTCATATACTGTATCCAATTTTCATCACCTCTTTTAAAAAACACATTGTTGCACCTGAGAAGGTATAAAAAGGCAACTAGGCTGATACTACAGAGAGATGTACAGTGCATGGAATAGTCTACCAGTTGAAACAGTAACATCTAAAACATTAGGGGCTATCATATTGGACCTCCCTAGTAGGTATTAACCAAGTCTTATGTTATTTTTATTTGTTTTTGTATTTGTTTGTATTTATTGATGATCATAATTGGGGCAACATCAGCAGGATATAGGATGGCAGTATTACAATAACTCCTATATCTTAAAGGGCCCACCTTTTAAAATTAGGTTTTTGTTGTTTTTTTTTTTTTTTTTTTTTGTCGGAGAGAATAAAGATTAGTTATTTCAGGGTTTTGATTTTCTTTTTAACTAAGTAATAGATACAATTTTATTTCATTCACTTATTAAAATGAAAAATACTTTTTAGTTTGGAATCACAGTCACAATCTGACAGGTAGATCACATTATCTGGGTAAATCAGTAAATTAAAAGAAAAAAAAAAAACGTCTGTTAGGTTATTAAGAGGTCACTGAGAACAGTAAAACATGAATAACATTTTACTTAAAAATACGTACTGTCCAAAGGCCTTGTGCAAACATACATGCTTAATGTAACATCTGTCCTTGTGACGACTAGTCTACAGAAAATAAGATGCCAGGTGGAGTCTGTCTCCTCCATTCAATTGTTTATTGATATAAATATTGTTTACACCTTGTATACTGTGGCTGGAACCTCAATCTTCTGTGTTGTGCACTACCACGGTCCATTGTGTAGCAGTAGAATTAGAATGAATTGGTTTCTGGATCCCTCAGCTCAATAACCACGGGATGTTTTGAGAAGAGCTGATGCTCTGGCTTGCGATTCATCTTTCCATTAATCTGTAATAAATATCATTATTTATTTAGCTTGTCACTGGCCTGTAATCTGTTGCTGAGTAAGTAGGTCGTCAATCACTTAGTCACATGGATGGCAGATAATGTCTCCTATGCATTTAAGCCTGCCTGACTTCCATGCCCCTATTCCCAGCATATGTTACTTCATTGAAATCCTGGATTGTCTTTGTGATACAGTGCTCTTAAGTGCTACTATGTGATTTGAAATTCTATATTACATCTGTACAAACTGCAGTGTACAAAATTGAAGGCATATGAAGGGAAAGGTTTAAAAAAAATTACACAAAAGGTTTAAAAGATTAAACCTTAGGATAAAAAAAAAAAGGATAAAAAATATTATTTTCAGGCTGTTTAAAAAGTAAATACAGTGCAGTAAACTTGTTGTTCAAGGTTTATAATTATACAGAAATGATGTTTGTGTGTGTGTGTGTGTGTATATATATATAGACACACACACACACACACACACACACACACACACACACACACACACACATATATATATATAGCTACACACACACACACACACAGGTAGTGGACAAAAAAATTGAAACACCTGGATAAATGAGGGACACCAAGTATATTGAAAGCAAGGGCTTCCACTCTCATGTGTTAATTCAGCAAATAACATCCCAGCATGCTTAGGGTTATATAAAAAATGTTGGACAGGCCTGGTTGCCTATAATTATGTTGGGGCACGTTTGGCAGGAGCTTCAGTGACCAAAACAGCACAACTTGCTGATTTTTCACGAGCAACAGTGTCTAAGGTGAATGTCGGTATGGAACTCAGAGAAAAAGACATCATGATCTGTGCATTAATTCGAAGTGCAAGGCAAAACAGGCGAGCAACTGCAGATCAATTGACTGCAAATTTCAACCTGGGGCGCGAGCAGCCAGTTTCGGTCCGCCGAGAACTCCACAGAGCTTGATACAATAGGGTAGCAGTGCACAAACCGATCATAACACCATGGCAATGCACGTTTGCGAGTCCAGTGGTGCAGAGCACAGGCAATGGATTACCGAGCAGTGGAGAAATGTGATATGAACATATGAATCATCTTTCACTATGTTCTCGACAAATGGACGAGTGCACATGTAGTGCCAACCTAAAGAACTCTACAGCCCTGAGTGCTTGGTTCCAACAGTGAAGGGTTCTGGTGGTTCTGTAATGTTGTAGAGCACATTTTCCTGGCATTGTTTGGGTACATTCATTCCCTTAGAAAATAAGGTCATTGCTAGTCGCTACATAATGATACCAAGTGATCTTCTCCCCCCTCCCATGTTGTAGTGTTTCTTTCCTGCCAGGGTGGGGGTATCTTCTAGGATGACAATGCCTCCATCCTCAGAGCATGTGTGGTTTGGTGAGCATGACACTGATGTTATCCATATGTCATGTCCTTGTCAGTCACCAGATCTGAATTCAAACGAGCATTTATGGGATAGTCTGGAACGACGCCTGAGACAGCATTTTCCACCTCCATCAACCAGGCATGAGTTGATTGACTTTCTCTGTGCCCTCCTGCAGAATTCCAGAGGCTGGTAGACTCTATGCCACGGCGCATACAGACCGTACTGGCCGCACGTGGTGGCCCAACGATTTCACATTGGTGTTTCCATTCATTTGTCCACTACGTGTGTGTGTGTCTATATATATATATATATATATATACTTATGCACAATGAAAATACAAGAGTCTAAGTTTTACATCACTAGCTCATTGGGCACGTACTTAATGTTATTTGTATTTTAAATAGTTGATCAGATAGGTTTGCAGATAGTTTGAGTAGTATTGTTCCTTGGGATAACAAATTAATGAGCTCAAGTCATGTGATTTCATAAAAAACGCCAGGTGCTCAGTGTTTGTTATTTGAGAAGTTAACATTGCCAAAATAAGTTGATTAAGAATCTGTATAAATAGCCATTCGAAAAGACATGATTTTAATTAACACAAGAACAGCGAAAGATACAACCATGCCCTGCTTGAATAATGAAGATCGCCTGGTTGCTATCAGCATGATTTAAGGAGGCCTGTCTATGATAGAAGTTGCCCGGAGAATGAGATGTTCTGCTTAAACATCAGCAGACTAGTCCAGTGTGAGGGACAGGCCACTTCCTGGAAGGCAGAGGGTCACCACACCGGCCCAGGACCGTCACATCTGACTGATCCATCTGTGTAATTACTTAAAGACTACTATGACTAGCCAATCTACGCCAGCAGCATAGGAAGAGCAGCAGAACATCCCACAGCATGCGTCAACGCTGCCAGGATTGTGTTAATGCTCAGAGAGATCATATCCGATACTAACTTTGTAATCTTTTCATTTTGACAGTATGCCATGTTTTATACTGAAAACTTATAATTCTTTTGAAACTTTGTAAAAATTGTCCGGGTCGTTACAATATATTTATAAAAAAATTGGAATCAGTAATTATTTTTTCTCCCCAATTTGGAAAGTCCAATTTATTTCAACCCAGCCCACCACTGCCACTCACGCGCTGACTCAGTAGAGACAAAGACAGACACACGTGTCCTCTGAAATGTGTGCCATCAGCTGCCTGCTTCTCTCTGCAGGCCCGCTGCGGAGCTCTGAGCAACTTACAAGCCAGTCTACAGGGGCTGGGTGCGTGGTGAACCAAGGACACCCTGGCCAACCTAAGCCCTCCCCACAAGGGGTGGCGTATAGCCAATTGTACACCACCCCCTGGGAACTCCTGTCCACGATCAGCAGTGGAATAGCCTGGACTTGAACCAGCGATCACCAGGCTATAGGACAAATGTTGAATATTTATTTTTGTTACAGTATTAAGTGGCAGTGTTTATATGATAGTGAAAAATAAATAATACGTATCAAAATACATAAATAAATGTTTATGTATTCATATATGTATTCATTTATTTCAATATGTATATTAATGTATTTATTTTATGTTTTACTTTTACCAAATATATAGGCTACCTTCAGCATATAGATAATTCTCAGAAATTAACATTCCTTTTTGACCAATGGGGACCACAAATAGCGTTCCTCTCATCAACCAGTACCGAGAGGAAACCGTACTTTCTTGTGCCACAATGAGCTTTACACTGACAGGAAACCAAATATTTTCAGAGCTCAAGATCATAATTTCAGAGGGTCAATTGCAATGAACTGAAAGCAGCGTACTAACTGGAGACGATCCTGTGGTTAGTACGCAGCTCCGTACTAAACTAGTACGCAAGTTAAATACCAATTGCAACAAACTTGGCAACTGAAGTTAGTCTCCAGCTGTGTACTCAAAGGTCTCAATTGCAACAAACCCAAAAATAACTGCTGCTGCCCTCTAGAGGATACTAAGTACGAGCCTAAGTTAGTCTAACCCTTTCTATAGACTAATGATTTATAGTACCGTACTAAGTGGAACAAATGTGAAAAATCCCAAAATGTATTGACAACTTTTGTAACCGAACAATTCATAATCACAAATCAATGTAAAATAAACAATGAACTGGCTTTTGTAAACAGTTTTCATTTAACTTAAACATGTCTAAAATGAAAACACTCCAAAAAATGTTTTCAAATTAGCATCTTGTTTGGCAGGCTGACGTCTTTTAAAAAAAAAAAAATTAAAAAATTTAAGCTTTCATAATAAAGATCGCCCATTTATTTTTATTAAATCAGTTACACGGTTTAAGTGATTGGCAGTTTAAAATGAGAGGATCTAAGTTTCATGCAAAGAAGCAGTCCTCCTAAAAACCAGGCACCTCCCTGTCTTGCATGTGGGGTGTCATCGTGTAGACATGGCACAGATGCAACCACAGGTGAGCCGCATCAGCTGTGTACTAAGTCTGCCCAGCAAATATGTAAATTTGTCATTTTTAAAGCGTTGTGATTTATCAACTGTATATCTAAAACCTAGTTATTTTTGGCTTACACAAAAGAGGGCATATTTGACTTGTAAACAAATTTAATATATATATATATATATATATATATATATATATATATATATATATATATATATATATATATATATATATATATATATATAGATATATGTAGATATCAATAGATATATATATATAATAGCCATTAGGCTAAGTACATTTAGCTTCATACAAAAAGTCGCTGAAAAAATAGTAAACAAGTTATGGGCCATTTTTATTGACCTTGTTTAACTAATCTTAGATTACTTTACATAAAATAACATTCAATAATCAAGGTTAAGGATAATCAGGATCTGTGAAAATGGCTACTATGTGTTTTGTTTTATTTTTCTTAAAAAAAAAAAAAACATTTAAAAAATCCATAACTCATCAAAATATTATTTTACTGTCCCATTTTTAAATTCAATTAAACATTTATCATGATTTGTCATGTTATCTAAAACTTACCACCACATACTTGTCCATTTGCCTTAAAATCCTAATTTGACTATATCTTCTATGTGTATTCAAGATTCCAGGCGAATTGAGGGTTATCTCTACACAAAAGTAAATAATGTGACTTCATAAACATCTTGCATGCATGTTCTGTAGTTTAGTAATCAGTATAAATAATCAATGTCTTAATATGTATTTCATATTCTATCTTCTGCTCTTCACACTGGGACAGCTCTTCTTTTACCTGTAGCACAAGCCATACCTTCGAAATATATAATACTACTAGTATACTACTAACAACTAAATGTTGAAATAAAGTGAAATTCCCTTTTTTTAAAAAAAAAAAAACATAGCATAGAAAAATACAGTTAAACATATTTAGTCCATTATTTTAAGAGGTTAAACTGCTAATTGATATATTCCAAGTAATTTTGTAATATTAGAAAATAATAATGGAATATATGTGGCCCTACATATTTTACTATTTTTAGGGTACTCTGTAATACAGTATATTGTATGCACAATACTAACCTTGTAAAATTGTATTACAAGACAATAGGGAAATAGTGCATTTTAATCTAACAAAGGAGTTACAAAATAAAAACATAAAATAAAATGTGTAAATAAGGGCATAAATAAAAAAGATGGCAGCTCTAAACCCCCAAAAATAAAATAAATAAACCAAAAAGATCTAGTAATGATAAAGAAAATTACAAATAAAATTAAAAAAAAAAAATCTTTGCATTGCAAAGTCACTGTTTGCAACATTTTTAGCTTGCTTTTCATTGCACAAATCAATGCATTTACATTATGTGTAGCATCTATAGCATTTATGTAATCTGATTCACCCTGAATTGTATAATCATCAATACTAGCACTAGCTAAATTGCCCTGTGACTTTTGATTGGACCTTGTCACTGTCAATCACCTGCCTGTTTGCAAGGGGTAAGTTAAAAACTTGCCTTTTAAAATCATCCCGCAAATTCTTACTGCAGTTTCTGAACTGTGCAAACATTCTGTTTATATTCGTGCAAACTGTGCTTTTGAGATTCATTTCATCCTCCACATTTCTGATACCAAGATTGAAGTAGTATTTAAAATTTTAAACACTGCATCTGAAACACACTGGTATCTTTTAACAAATGTATAGATATCGATCATCAGCCCATTTGTTAACAATAAGTCCAATTTAAGCCCTGCTTCATCAGTATTTGTGAATTGAAGATCAATCCCTAATTCTGCACAAAACGCAAACTGCTGCTTCCCCTTACCACTGTTTTCTGCCCTCTCACTTTCATTCGCTCCACTTGAATTTATATTTGTTGCCATTGTCACAGCTAGCAAAGACTGAATAAAAACCGCCAGGCGCCAGTAAAAACGTCCAACACGCATCACTTAATCCAACCTCTCTATCTCCAAGGCCACAAATCACAGGTCAATAGTTCAAAGATGTTTATGTTTCTGAGACATAGCCCTATCAAATCATATTTTTTGAAGTAGGTTATGGTTTCGAAAAACTGCCCCAAAGTTTTAAATAGTTGTTTTTAATGTTCTGATTGGGGGATTTCTTTCAGACGAAGGGGATACAGAAGTCAAAGGGTACTGTGTATATTTAAAAAAGTTTTGAGTGTGTACTATATTGTTCCTTTTGTGGCCAGTCCAAAATAAAGAGCTTATCCCCCGGTACCGCGGACGTGACACAGCGGCTAATGGCACCGAATGGGCTGACTAAATCTGAAAGCGCATCACATACTCTTAACCCTCTATCTCCAAGGCCACAAAAGGGTGGTTAATATTTCAAAAACGTATGTTTACGTGACACCTAGACCTACCAATTGTGTAATTTTTGTGTTGTTTGTAGGTGGTTATGGTGTTAAAACACCCAAAATATTTAAATTGAGTTTTTTTTTTTTTTTTTATGTTCTGATTGGAGATTTCTTCCTGACAAAGAGGATTAAAAGGTCAAAGAGTACTGTGTACTTTTAAAGTTTTGAGTGTGTACCATATTGTTCCTTTTGTGGCCAGTCCAAAATAAAGAGAGCTCCCCCCAGTGCCGCGGAATATGACACAACAGCTAAGTTTAAACGTCACTGTACGCTCCTATTATATAATAAAATCGACGGCGTTTTTATGGGTGTTTGTGTGTAGTTTGTAATCAAATTGTAATGTTAAAATAAAAAAATTAAAAACTTATTTCGTGGGGTTGGTTTTGTATTTTAAGAAATTATGATATTTTATAATATCACATGTTTCATCAAACATTCTTAAATATTTTGATAAACTCTTGTAGTTGATATAATTGTATATGATTTTATAGTTATATATTTTGATTCATGATAACTCTGATAATCTTATGACGATTTCAAAATGGCTGCATTCGTGATACGCACTCCCATAGGAGCCAGTCACGCACGTTGAGTTAGCCGGCCTTAATAATGGGTCTCAATTCTCTTGTACAGCGGATTGGCGCTGGAGGTGCTGGGTTCAATCTCTGCCTGTGCAATGCATGTTTTTTTAATTAATTAATTTGTTTATTTTTAATTAATATTTTAAATAAATAAATATGATTGTATTCAATGTTTAGACTACATACAACACCAAACAAGTTTGTTGTGGGGGGGGGGGGTGGTGTGGGGGGGGGTCTTATTTTGATTTAAAAAAAAAAAAAAGCTAAGGGGCAATTCAGTATTTGTTGTGCATAGATATACCCTTTCAAGTTTAAAACTTAAGCATGAATAAATCAAAATATATAAAATAATTAAGATGTTAAGGTTTTGTAAAAAAAGAAAAACCAAAAGAAAACAACAACTTTATGAAAAAACACTTTTAAAAAATAATTTGTACCAGTCACTCAGATTTTGAGCCCCGGCCCTCTTCAGTTCCTGTTTGGAAGCACACCAAAACAAACCACAATCCATAGTACCGTACTAAAGCAGGAGATCAGCTAGTCCCCAACTTTGTTCCACTTCTTTTTTCATTGCAATTAGTATTAAGTTAGTACGCAGCTGGGGATAATCCAGAGATAGTACCGTACTAGCTAGTACACAACTTAGTACGCAGCTCCGTACTAACTCTGCAAGTTCGTTGCAATTGACCCAGAATGATGAATGAACTTGAAAATTCCCAGCTGGCTGACTTCATCTTTCAAATGAATGGTTGTCTCAACTAATTGTGTAACACAACTCACTTGCAAACTGAAGGTTATAGGATCCAATCTCACATACACAATTTTTTTTATTTTTATATAAATATTTTTTTTTGTCCCATTTTAAAATAGAAATAAATAATTTCATATAAATGATATAGACGTCAAGGTAAGTGTGTTCCCTAGTATACCTACCTTTTTTAAAAATAAACGTTGCCCAGCTAGGCCAAAAACAAATATTAAAGGATGCTGCCTATTAATCAAGCGGCTGCAGCTCTCTTTAGCCTCAGCACTCTGGAGAGCAGTTCTGGAGAGCAGTCCTCCGTCTTTCAAATGTCAGCACCTCAGCCTTGCTCTGCTGTGCTTGACTCCCAGACTCCGCTTCCTGTTGGACATATAAAAGGGTGAGGACCACCCAGAACCCCAATGGGGCTGTAATTGCATTCCGCACGAGGCACTAGTCAGTACACTAGCACTGCATTCTCACACAGGGACGGCCACTATATCCTTTTTGTTTTGTACTGCAATGTCAGTACACGTGCAACACGAAAGCTCAAGGGCACAAGGTGCTGGGTATCTACAGCACAGCAGTTACAACATTCACATCACTGTAACAATGGAAGCACACATTTCACACAATTTATTTGAGGTTGGAATGATGTTGCATGAGGATTTTCCTTCAAAGCTTTGTGAATAGCACAGCAGCAACATACTTGTTTGCCATTGCTAAGAATATAAAATGAGGTCTTGAAATATTCGATAAAAGCAGGAGGATGCAACAAAAGGTGCCCGGGCTCAGGCTTGTAGTGTAGAGTGCATTTGTGGATGCTATATCTCACACTTTGCTATAAATTTGACTAGACAGGATGTGCATTCTGAAACTCCTCTAATTTCTCTGGATTGTTGTTAAATTGTCTTCATCATTATTCTGCATCGTAAAGTGGCTTATCACACAAATTATGGATAATTAGAGGAAATGTCTATATCTAGTCTTCTTTTTCAATAATTAAGTGTGTCTTTGGAAAAAAAAAATATATAAGAAAGGGGAACACTCAAGAGACAGGTGCATACCAGCAATGGTTTAAATCTGTATCTATAATTTCAAATAGTTTTAGACAGGGCATTTAAAAAAAGTGATTTTTTTTTAACCTGAGTGAATCTACACACATGTACCTGGTTGCTTCTAATAATATTTCTGGTTATTCTTTCTGTCATTTACAGCATGTGCCAGGAAGCATTCCTCAAAAATAATTCCGTATTTTCATTTGTTACTTAAAGAAGTAACTGTACAAGACCTTTTCACTGTTGTCTCAAGCCAATATAGATGGACTTGTTCATCAGAATAGTGCCAGAGTTTAAAGCTATATTTATTTATCCCCTATGGCTTAGAGCCTCCTCTTTCCTTTAGTTTTGACTATTGACATTCTGTGGGCATAAATACTAAATAAACCCAGAAAATGCAATGGTCTGCATGGTCAAAAGCCTGTAATCTTTGTGTAAAGATGCTCCTTGGATAAAAACATGAATGAATACCTGAGGCAGAACACGATTGATTAAAGTAATCCTATCTTACCAGCAGTTACTAATCTCAGTTATTAAAAACAGCCTCTAGTTTGGGCTCAAACATGAACTCACCAGTCTTGCTTTTTTTTATTTTATTTTTTTTTGTCAATGTTCAAAGGTAGATAGTTTTTTTTCATCCCTGAGAGTGTGAGTAGACATGGTTTCTATGGAGCACAATATTTAAGAGTGTGTAAAGGCACATTTATGAGAGCACAGAGCAATTGTAACAATATCAAACGATCAACTTGGCTGTAGGATAGAGCAGTTAATTATTGTCCTAAGTAGTTTCGTGCTAGTTTTATGTTCTGCAATATTTGTTATGATCCTACTGTATGTCTAAATTGGGTTGTAATGATCATACTCTTAATGAATACAACCAGATGCTTCAAATTATATATATTTTTTATAATCAATTTTCCAACTAATTTGAAGTGCACAGTGTGAATGTTTCCTCACAGCTGCAAATCAGGGGGACTAAAGATCAGTAAACAACCTCTGTTTCCACTGTTACTGAAACCTGGGGGCAATGTCTAATGAATAGGAAAATCAATATAAATCTATGCCCTTGTGTGTCAATGAAATGATTCAATAAATGAGTAAAGTTATGATAAGCAATGGTAATACATTTCAAAATACCTCAAGACTCAGCTACTTGTAATCAGCCAAGGGCCTCTTGAATGAGTCGTTTAATGTAATGTACAGCTTTGTGTTGTAATGAACCCCATAAGGTTCTATAAAAGCAAGGTTTGAAAGTATTATACCTGTTATAAAAACATGGATTCCCTGAACACATTTTTTTTAGATCTACCAGAGTGTGATGAGAAGACAATATGGTTCTGAAGATAATCAATGTAAATTCTCTTCCAAAAAAAAAAATTGGTTGATTCAGCAGATTGCAGCAACTACCCCCATTCGCAAATTAGCAAGACTGAAGAATAACATTTACACGTCGATGGTGTTGTTAATAAGAAGAAGGTCATGAGCATGCTTTCTGACAGAGAAACTGCAGCTTTAAAATGGCAAAGCACTGCTTCTGTAAGGCTTCCGTTCGTTCGTGGTTCTGAGGTAATATTCTATTTTATAATAAGGGCATTAGTCGAAATGATATTTTTTGTCTAGTAAGGTTTGGAATCTGCTGTGATGAGGTGCAAGAATAGGTTTGGAATGCTACACAAATCCCACACAAACATTCAGACAATATTGTGGGCAGCACCATTCATGTAGCATTTATTGTAATCCTGTACTGGACAGTTCAAAATCAGATTTAGAATAATACTAACATGGCTCATTCAGCCTTCACCTGGGACCAGCATTGTAGCGGGTGCTCTTTCTAACTGAGCTCAACTGTACCAATCAGTCCTGAAAATAAATAAATAAATAAATAAATAAATAAATTACATTTATTAAAGGCAGGGTGTTTCTTTAATTGTATATAACAACATAATGCTATACAACTTCCTTGTTTTGCATTTTAGTTAGCTACATACAGTAGGTCTGAACTGTGCAGTTTTGAGAGAAGCACATGTTGTATCAACCATGTGTTTTTCCTTTTTGAAACATGATATCTAGTACTATCCGTTAAAGAAACCCTTCAGTTTCTTTTCCCTATTCTTAGAAAATCTGTTTTATTTGCATTTCCTGGATCATTTCACCTCAGCAATGTTTTGGTTAAAGAATGTTACTGGCTGACAGCATGTCAGTCAATAAGGCAAGCAGCCGCTTGGCTAATAACAGCAAATAATTAATTGAAGGGCTGAAATAACCAAACAAGTGTAACAGTAATGAAAGCAGGGTTTGCAAATAGAAATGTATTTCCCTTAGTGTAGCACCTGCTATCATATAAAATGCATGCTTTCTGTATAATAATTTTCTTTTAAAACTAAACATTTGAGACCTATATGGAAGTGCACAACAGTAAAGGTTTCTGGAATTTTTTGTAAGCTACAATCACTTTATTTACACAAAAACATTTAGTCAGAAAGTAAACTGGCACACAGGCATTCTAGTTACCCTGAGACCAATACTATTTAAATTGGCTGAGAGTGGACTCAATGGCTGAGTAGTAGCTAGGAAATCATATTTATGTAAAGGCAATGGAGAATAATTAAATGGTCTGCAGAAAATGCATACTAATGCATTGCTAACTGGACCATGCTGCTGTTTATTGATTTCATTGAAAGTCAAAGCACGAAGTTGTCAGAAAGAATCACTAGTTAATTTAATTTAAGGTTGGATAAATGAACTGATAATAGACAGCCCACAATGGCTTTACTGAAAAAATGGATCCATGGAAGTTAGAGGCTGTATTAAAACAATAATATAAAATGAACACTGATCAGGTTATGTCGCAGTGTGTCAAAGATGATTCTCAGTGTTAATAGATTCTAGACATGTGTCAGTGTTTTTTAAAACTATAGTGTCAGCACCCCTTAATAATCGGCTACTGTACTACATTACATGTTAGGCAATGTGTTTATCTATCAATCTATCTGTCTGTCTGTCTGTCTGTCTATCTCTCTGATATATATATATATATATATATATATATATATATATATATATATATATATATATATATATATATATATATACACAGTGCCTTGCAAAAGTATTCAGACCCCTGACCAATTCCCTCATATTACTGAATTACAAATGGTACATTGAAATTTTGTTCTGTTCGATATTTTATTTTAAAACACTGAAAATCAAAATCAAATATTGTAAGGTGACATTGGTTTTATGTTAGGAAATATTTATAAGAAAAATAAAAAACTGAAATATCTTGCTTGCATAAGTATTCAACCCCTGTGCTCTTACTTTACAGCATTTTTTCACACCTGCATAAAACTTTTGCACAGTACTATATATATATATATATATATATATATATATATATATATATATATATATATATATATATATGTATATGTGTGTGTGTGTGTGTGTGTGTGTGTGTGTGTGTTGTGGAGTGTTGTCGAAATACCCGGGCAGTTGCTGAAGTTCTCAGCTGCGGGGGGCAGATGCCGAATTAGCATCAAATTTTATGTCATTTCGGCATCTGCCCGGGCAGTTCGTCAACTGCACACAGCAACCCGGGCTGATGGTGAAGAAAGATTTTTAACAGCTACAGTATACTACTAATAGAGAATGAATTACCTCTGTTGCCTTTAAGTGGAAAAGTGCACCACCACTGAGCCACCCACTGCCATATTTATTTAAATGGTACTCAACAAAATATCAATGCACAAGGTTAATTTCATCGTGGGTTAGATATAGAGGTTAGAGTAATTGGGCGGGGGGGAATGATTCCAGAATAAAATGAAACAACATGTTATTGTATTCTTATTGCAGTAATGCAATACAGATCCTTGTGCAGAGTTCCGTTGAATGAGAGATCATTCAATATCAGCAAGAAACTAACACTATGTAACACAATTTTTGTTCCTGGGTAGTAAGTGTTATTTCTTAATTGCTTATGCCTCAAAAGTATAGAAAATGGCTATTATTCCCCACAAACTTTGCTTTTGTGACCAAGACAGTGATATTTCAAAATATCACTATTTCCAATGGGAAAACGGGCAAATGTGTGTCTTTTCGTTCACATAAAGTCAGCAAAAAACAACATATGAATCCAAATTAACATGTATTTATACTAAAGTAATATAAAAATGACTACAAAAATTTAGAAGTGAGTAGTTTTTCAAGATTTACGATAAGCCTGCCGCACACAGCCCGACTCATCTCATCTCAAGTGACAGAGTGTGGATGAATCTTGGCACTGTGCGTGCATTTAAGACCAAGATTTTCCAGATTTCAGTCGGGCTGTCTTCAGATTTCAAGATTGAACATGTTGTGTCTTTTTCAGACACAGTTTGGTTCAGATGTGATCAGTCATATGTGTGTGGCGATTGCCGACCAAGACTGACTGAGATTGACCAGTCATAAGGTTGTCAACCAATGGCGGTCAGGTATAAGTAACGTAGATTGTCATGTGGCTTGTCGTACAAGATGGCAGAATTCTGGACAAAAGATCACGAGGATGAGCTCATTCAAATGTGGTCCAATAGTCCATGTTTATATGACTGAAGTGCAAAAGCATACTCGAATCATATTTCGAAAAGCAACCCAACCATGGAAATCGCCAAAGCACTGGAAACTACAAGTGAGTGTATGCATAGTTTTAATATCAGTGAAGTACAGTAGTAGCCTATAGTTCAGAAATTACAAGCCCCAATATAGAGCTACACACTGAGAAATAAAAGCGATACAGCAAAAGTCATATAAAAATTAACAGGTTAAATTTTATTTACCAAAGGCTATAGTGTAGTAGACAAATAATTATACAAAAAGTAACACTGCCCGAAATGTTTGCGTGGTTAATGGTCAGTAGCTAAATACTATAATAACACCAATACACGTTTGCACCTTGCACTTTTTGTATTCAAGTGCTATAAAATAAAAACTATGCTCTAAAAAAAAACATTTTGTGAATAATTATGTTATTATGACATTATATAGGTAGGCTTGCTTTCCACGCTTATATTTCAAAACGCTGCCTTTTAATATGCCGACTCATCAAAATGAAACAACTCAATAAGTAGACTGCGTTCAATTACAATTTATTTTGACTCAAAGAAGCAGCACACTGACTGGCCAGTTGATTGCCCTACAGGTTAGTTGCTTTGTGCACCTGATTGCAATTTTTATAGTGGGCTAGTGCAGTTGTAATAGAAACACATTACTGATTAAGCCTATCGCCTATCATTTTTTTTTTCGATTTCTGCATTTTTGTTATTTGCCTATTTAAAAAGTTGTGTCTGCTGAGAGATTGTGTTTTACGAAATAAGCAATAGTTTTCTTTTTACAGTGAGAGTAAAGCACTTTTGTAGAAATAGAAAAAAATAATGTTTGAGTATTTAATAATGTTAAGAAACTGACATGGATTAATAATTCTAATTACAGCTTTAAAGTGAGGTAGATAGAGCAGAAATAGCTTAAACTATGAAAGCTATCAAGCCTAATTATAGGTTTAAAATAGTTCAGCATGGCACTTTTCCAGCCCTTGAAATTTAGGTTTGTAGATGTGAATAAGTCCTGAAAAAAATTATGGATAATGGCTATTAACTGTCGGTTATTAGCCTATATTGTATTTTGATGTTCTTTTGCATTTATTTGCTATTTTTAAGCCGCAAATTGGCGCTGATGACGAGGCTCAGAACGTGCAGGAGAGTGCTAAGTAGGATGAGGACGATAAGACAGGATCACAAGAGGCAGAAGGCAATTCCAGTCTGGAAACAGACACACATCGGTCCATACTGGAAGTGATGATGAGAACAACCTGTCCGGAGTTCAGTTTGCCATGCCAAAGCCACACCAATCAACAAAAACACCAGTAGCAGTAGGCCAAAAAGATACAAAGAAAGGGGCTTGGATTCCTCCAAGCAAAGTTTCACACAAATGCAAATTGGGAATACTTGGAAACTCTCTGTATAGGTGGGAGGTTTCGGTGTGGGTAGTTTAAGGATATATTCCTTCAAGGGTAATTCCTCGTCAGCAACTATGAAGTAGGCAACTTCTCTCTCATTAACAGGAAGTGATCTTGGGTCAGGTATATTTGCCATTCTATTTTGGAGGGATTCCTGCAGGGAGTATCCTGCAAATACTCCCCCATCTGATACACAGCCGTTTGCCCCCACATCAACAAACAGAAACGTGTAATCTGAATCAACTAGCTCCATCATAACGACACTAAATGAATGTTTGTAATTAAAGTATTGGGAGCTAGATCTCAGTGGTGGTCGGACGGTGGTCGGACATGACCTGCTTCCCGTTCAGTGCCCCGCTACAATTAGGCATGTTCAATCTCCCCTGAAATTCATTGGCAACTAACTGCCATTCCTCAGAGGTGTTTGGACACTGAAAGTAAAAATATAGGCTATGATTATTTTGTGTTGATGTTTTTTTTTTTTTTTTTTTATATTTTTATTATTATTATTATTATTTTATATTATTATTATTATTATTATTATTATTATTATTATTATTATTTAGCTTCAAGCAGATGCTTAGTTCAAAATTTAAAAATGTTAACAGTACAAGTTTCCTATTGGGTTTTTTTTTTTTTTTGTAATCATAAGCTATAGATCATTTATAATCTTTACCTTGAAGTATGTATCTTTCAAGACAGCATATATGGCCTTGCAGGTTTATTATCTTTTCAATGGCAGTTTTGGCAAGACAGAACTAATAGGACAAGCTCCTATAAGTTTCCCCTAAAAAATGAAAATAATTTGCATAGAGAAAAGTGAATTGATTTGGGCTCCTATAATAAGCCCTGTGAGAAACCTGACTAATAAAAATGATGAATTTATCATTGGAATGATTGTTTCTTAGTTAGTATTTTAATGTGTGTCTGCTTGTCACATTGAATTTATTGGCACCCTATATCTTGCATTGCTTGTGCCATGTCTTTGCAAGTATAGCTTGGAGAATGAGCATGTGAAAACTATAAATTTTTTATTATATTTACAACTTGGAAATTCTTTAAGTTTCTATTTGACACCACATCATATAGCAGAAATCCACAAGACCATATTAATGCCCCAGGCCTCAAATATAGATTTACATTACAGCAGTATTACTGTACATATTGCAGTGATACATTTTCCAACAAAATCTCCATTGTTTTTATATTTATATGCATTTGACATGAAAGCGGATTTGTTGTATACATGCAGTTAGTGTATCCAGACCCATGCTTGCCAGCTTCATGGCTTTAAGGTGGTGTTCAAAGGGCTCTATTACATTTTCAGTCTTCTGCATTTCTAGTACAGTGATCTACGGCAGCTTGATGATGAGTGTGTCCATGTAAGTGATTTAGGGAATCCTGTGTAAGTGATTTAGGGAATCCTGTGTAAGTGATTTAGGGAATCCTGTGTAAGTGATTTAGGGAATCCTGTGTATCTGACTAAATGCTAATGAAACATGGTTTACTGCTTTTACAAAAGCAACTGTATTCTGGGTTTCTGTATGTAACATTACATTGATTTATGATATAACACTTAATTTAATTCAATGCTATTATTTTGATGTGATGGCAGTGTTTACTGGCTTCAACTATAACCCTGGTGGAGATATTCTGTGAACAGGTTTTGAAGCCGTTTAGTAATTCATGAGAAGTGTTAGAATTGCCTTGGGTCCTTCCTGCCCACTTGTGCTGGAGTCTCCAGACAACTCCTTTACCACTTCTTTGATTATTTTTTTAACTTTCTGGCCACTGCAGTACAGCCTCGAGAGACTGTGATCAATAACAGTGTGTACATAAAAAGAGCAATTTATCTATCTATCTGTCTATCTTTATCTGACTGCTTGTCAGGATATCCTTTGGAAAATTATTCTCAGTGGCAGTGCAGCAGTGGCACCATTTTGGTAATGCAATGGTTTTGTATCAAGGGACAATGGTATCAGAATGGCAGCAACAATGGAATGAGCAATAACAAGCAATATTTCAACCACAATACAATACCCATATATTCTGTAGACCATGGCATCATTGTTGACAATGATTGTTCCATTGTAAGATGTTTTGAAACCTGTCTGACAACGAAAATGAGTTGAAAATAGTTTAGAGTGGTTAACTGTGGTAAATTATAGACAAATGAGGATTGAAAGTTCATGTTTGAACCATACAAAATAACTAAAACTGAGAGGTAATCCATTGCTGTGCAAGCTGTAATGAGATCTCCCCTTGGTCCAGGTAGAAGATAGAAGCTGGCCAGCTAGGGAGCTATATAGGACAGTTACTAGATGAATAACATCAGCACAACTGCAGGAGTTTTCTTATTTGTATTTGAGCATACAGGTTACAGTGAAGGTCAGCATATTACATTGTATTGGTACTTCACATATCAGAAAAGGTTCCGTCTTCCAAAGCTAATTTCTTATGTTGCACCCCTCTAAAGACCTGTTCACACAGGCAACTTTTGTCAACATCAACAAGGAGACAGATGTTGTGACAACACTGGTGACACCCCGGCAACGTGTCTCAAACTTTAGGACTATGTTTGATAGTAGTGTCACATGATAATAAGGATAGAGACCATAAAGTCAGACAGACAGTGTATATGGTACATTCCAATGTCTGCATTTCATCCAATTAATTATATGTAGGCTATATTATGTTTTATTTTCAATTCATTTGCTGTGATGCAGTATGCCTGTCATTTTGACATTAACCCCCAATTATAACATCTTTAATTTTAACAGTAAACAAAGTGGGGAAAAAAATAATAATCTAATTAAAAGCATTGAAAACATTCTTTAAGATAATGAATACCAATATATGTATTATATTTGGCATGTTAAATATGTAGACTTACTAACTAAATAACTCTTCTAATGTACACCATTTAATTAAATTAAGAAAAACCACCGGTTTGCTAATGTAATTAGTACCTTTTTATATCATAGTCTTCCTTTGCAGCATGTTTACGTCTCTTGACAAAAACATGCATGTAACAGGGCGAGGAGCCCTGTACATTTAAATGTGTTTCATTTTTGTTATTGTGTATTATCATTTTGTTTTAGGATTTTGTATAGGTACTTATTTATTTTATTTATTTATTTATTTATTTAAAAAGATGGCGTGTGTGTGTGTGTGTGTGTGCGCGCATGCATGTGTGTACATTCTGGCAGAGGTGAGGTTTGGTAACTCGTCTCTGCCAGCAGTAATTCAAAAACTCGTGCAGAACACAGCCGGGGGATAATTAGCTAATTGGTATATAAAAACCTGCAGCTCACTACACTGGGGGGTGTATCGTGGAGAGTAGTTTGGAGTGAGTGAGTGAGTGAGGAGACAAAGAAAACAAACAGTCAAACAAACCAACAAACCAAACCAAACCAAAATTTACTTACTGCATCAGTAAAGTCAGTCGACCAGCCTGGCCATTGCCTTTTGTTTTTGTAATTCTTTTTGTTTGATTTTTTGTTTATTAAAAACAGCACCAGAACCATTTTGCCCTGCAATACCTGTCTGTGTTTTAGTTCCTGTATATCTGATCTGACGTCACCCCTTGGCTACCCTGTGACAGTGCATTATGATTGGGTTGCATTACGTTGTTGCCTGTGTGTTGCCAGCTTGTCAATTGACTGCTTGTCTCTCGAGTGACCACCGCAAAATGCAAGACAACAGGCAGGCAACAAATGTGTTCCTTTTGTTGCCGTTAACAAAAGTCACCCATGACCAGACCTTTAGGATTAAAGCGCTCTCTCGTTCTGTGCTTGCTCACTTCCTGACTGCATACACTCACTCAAGGGGCAGAGCTGAAGTACATCGACAATCTTACAGTGGCTGCATTCTGCTACCGCAGAATCATTTCAAAGTGTTTTACAGTTTAAAGAATTTCAAAATCCACGGTGTTGCTCTGGTCAGGTTTCTTCAGGGTAAAACGCATAGATTATAATTGTACAGGAAACTAGATTTAAGAAACTTTATTATGTATTTCTTAATACAGATTTCGACAGCTTTCCGTCAACTGTCTTCTTTTAAATCCAATCTTATGTGAATTTACTCCTAAATCCCCCCTTCCCTCTCTCAACAGGCTTTCCCAGGGAACAGCAATGCGGACGGTATTGTGCATCAAAAGTTCCAGCACTCCATCAGGACGCGATTCCTGCGCTTCGTGCCTCTGGACTGGAATCACAGTGGTCGGATTGGGATGAGGGTGGAAGTCTATGGCTGTGTGTACAGTGAGTGTCTCAGAGCGGCCTGGCTATCTGACAGCTTTGAATACCAGCCGCAGTGAAACTGGTCTTATAATAATTATAGGATGGTTTTAAAAAAATTTATTCAATGTGTGAGCTGGGGCTTAGTGACAGTTGTGTTGTCTGTGAGTGCAAAATAACCCTCAGTTCTATTCAGACCTCATTCACCCTCAAATGAGTAGCTGGTATTTCTTCAATCTGGGGAGCGCTGGGGAGGCCTCCCTTAACCTTCACTCCACAGCAGACAAAGCCACATTTAAAGATTTTTTGCTTTCTAGTTGAAATACATTTGTATCTATGTTACATCCACTAGATAGCATCCTAGCAGTGTTATTTTTGTATAGTATTATTTTGTGATGTCCATTGTATTAGTTGAAGGTTGAACTATGAAATCACCATTGTGAAAGATGCAAAAATCGTGGTCCCCCATTATATACATTCCTCTGTTTTTCTCAGAATCGGACGTGGCAGACTTTAATGGCAGGAGCTCCCTGCTGTACCGGTTCAACCAGAAATCCATGAGTACAGTGAAAGATGTGATCTCCCTGAAGTTTAAGAGCATGCAGAGCGATGGAGTTCTGGTGCACGGAGAAGGGCAGAAAGGAGACTACATCACCCTGGAATTGCACAGGGGCAAACTCGCCCTGCACATCAACCTAGGTTAGTGAGCATCACCATGTTAATCATTTCAGTTAACTGGGTTAAAAAGCAGGATTGATTAGATAACCTGCTTTCTAAATTAAAAACATTTGGGAATCAACCAGAAACTGCTTTTGCTGACCATCAAAAGTGCCAGATGAGGATCTAGCCTTGTGTTATCAAACAGAAATGCTGTACAGTGTGTCATCCAAGGTTCAGGTCAAATATATGCTCAGTTTCAAAGGCGTCCTGACATTAATTCGAAAGGGGATGCCAGTCATTAGTTACAAGGTACAGTAAAACCTTAAGAAGCTATGTCAAGCTTCTTATAGTTTTACTTCAGCGCTTGTGATTGATGGATTAACAGTATAATACAGGTAGTAAGTTAATTTATTTGTTCTGAGTAGTTTTTGCTAGATTTAAATTGTTATAGACTGTTATTTTTATTTGCCTATTTGAAAAGTGTATACTCATGGAATGAACTGATCTCCAATGTGTGATGCGCCCTCTGCAGATGATGCCAAGCTCCGATCCAGCAGCAGCAGCCGTGTGTCAGTGACCCTGGGCAGCCTCCTGGATGACCAGCATTGGCACTCTGTTCTGATCGAGCGTTTTAACAAACAGCTGAACTTCACCGTGGATAAGCACACGCAGCACTTCCGCACCAAAGGGGACTGCGACTCGCTGGATATTGATTATGAGGTGTGTTTAACAAACACTAAGGATTGCTGTTTCTTCAACATCTCTCTTTTGTTATTGGTTTATTTAACCATGCAATTGAGACAGAGACCTGATTTTTAATGACAACCTTCCAAACACAACCTGTGTTGATGTTTCACTTGTTTTAGTATTCATGTACCATGACATAATTCAAGTGCAGACTAAAACCAAATATTACACAATGATGTGTCTTCAGGGTAGAAAACACACTGAGATGTGTCAAGTTGTGCACAGGGGGGATACTGTTGGCACCAACCATTTACCTTCTGTCACCAACACAATAATGTGTTTTCTTGGATAATGACGGTGGGGTAGCAAACTGTTCTCTCGTGACACCTGACTGATGGGGTAGGGGTGGGGGTGGCCACCCACCGTATAGGTTAACATAAGTGTTTTTATGACCGTTTTATTTGTCCTATAGATTGACACGAAACAAGAAAAGTATATATACATATTTTCATATATATATATATATTATATATATTTTTTTTTTTATATTTATTATTATTATTTATTTCTTTTTAATTAACAGCTCAGCTTCGGTGGTATTCCACTTCCAGGCAAACCAGGGATTTTCCTGAGGAAGAATTTCCACGGCTGTATTGAAAACCTTTACTACAATGGAGTGAACATCATCGACCTGGCCAAGAGACGCAAGCCTCAGATCTATACCGTGGTAAGGGTTTCAATCCCTAACCCTAACCCTAACCCTAACCCTTTACTACTACACTTTTAAATAGCAAAACAATATTTTTTAATTTAATGTAAGAAAAAAGTCTTGTTTTTTTACCCTTAATTTTTAAATACATTTTAAGTAAAGACACTGTAATATTTTCAAAGGAAGGTACTTTAATCTGATTGCTGTTTTAAATATACACCCACCCCTCGTTATATCGCCCCTCGCTATACTGCGGATTCGGATATATCGCGGTCCTGGAGTTGGCTCCTGATTTTTACAGTCTAACTGTGCCTGCCTTAGCTCCACTATCCATAGACAATTTCACTTAGAATTACTATTGGTTTTATTTAGTACTGCACATCACAAACTAAAATATACAAAACAATTAAAAACAAAGCATTAATATCATACTGTTATCATATACACATATATTGTATTGTATAGTAACACAAAGCAAATTAAATATCTATTACATTTTTTTTAAGCAATGCACTATCAAAAGTCACAGGGCAGTGACGTGAACTCCCTAGCAACAAGCCTCCTATGTTGGGAATCGATTCTTTCAATGCAGCGGGTCTGGGCATTTGAAAAAGGAGAGGAAGATTCATTAAATTAATTGGAGACTTAAGTTGAGGAGAAGCAATTACTCTGCAGAGTACGAATTAAAATGGTGTGCTGCTTTTTATACGAAAAGTTTGAAAAACCAGGTTGCTTGGAGGATTTATATTGAACCCTGATGCCCCTCGATAAAATGAGGGAGTGGTTGTACAGTATTTATTAGCCTATTTGTTTTTCTATGGGTCACTCGCTATATTGCGGCCCTTGATATATAGCGGATTTGTATTGGACCCCGACACCTGTGATATATCGAGTGGGTGGTGTTTATACACTGTGTGTGCATATATATATATATATATATATTATATATATATAAAATCTATCACATCTACCATTGTGGTAATTCTCCAACAGCATACAGCTTGGTGTGTTGTATTGCGTAATCAGCATGTTTTAACAGAACCGTAAAGGTATGAGAGAGATCTACAGTGTAGTCTTTTAAACTTTAGAATTCTGTAACTCTGGCTTATTAAATGTTATTTATAATAACAGGCCTTGCATTAACATATTCCAAAGCCCCCCCCCCTCCCCCAACCAAAAGGCAAACACTGCACTTTTTTCAGTATATACTGTACTGACTCACACAGTAATGAACCTGGAGTTGGCCATTTGATCACTTAATTCAGAAATACAGTGCAGAAAAATAAGAGAGAGCTGCCAACTGGGAACAAGGGACCCAAACAGTGGAAAACAAAACAAAAGTAGATAATTAAACCCCCCAATGAGCTCATAGAGCCAATATGTGCAGTGGGAATGGAAAATATGGTGCATCCTGTATATAATTATAAAATGTTGTTGAATGACAAGTGTGTTGCATCACCCTCTTTTTATGTGGAAATAACTTACACAGTAGTCTAATAAGGCAACAAGCTTGTTCTTCATCTGAGACAGGAAGGGAGATGGGCCCAGTGGGCAAAGAACAGTTAGCCTTAAGTTTTCCCTCAGCACACACTCAGTATATATTTACACACCTGCTGACTCCGAACTGGGTTGCTATGATTTAGTTGTAAATTACCTGGGGTGACCATGGAGCTTGTTAAGGGGGTGTCTGTAAATTTCAAGGTGTAATAGCAGGACAAGGGGATTATTTAGGGAGTGGAGTAAAATGTTTAAATATTGTCACTATTGTGTTGTTGTATTATTTTTTTTTCAATATATTTCAGTGCAAGTGCATAATATTTTGATAATGGTTTGCTGACCTCTCACCCACACAAAGTGCTCATAAAGGAATACTGTATACCATAAGGCAGGGGTTTCCAAACACTCAAAAAATATGTTGCCCCAATTCACACCTTCTACTGTCTTTTGAATTACTATTCAGTTAGAATTGATCACTCAAGATACACTAAAACTCACACAAAGTTCAATGGGTAGTAACTAGACTTCCTGTACCTCTCAACTGCATACCAACACTATCCTGTAAATAAACTGACTTCATGGGGAAGTATTTGCAGAACTTTACTGTAGTAAAAATAAAGTTTAAAAAAGCATAGGTAATCAATGTAAATCGCAGAGATGCATGGTAACTGCATAGTATATCCATGGGAAAATGACACCATAGTAAACTTTAATAAGGATTGGGACGCCACCTGAGCCTCACACTCGGTTTCTGGGTCAAGTGAAATCTGCAGCATCTTCTATTTTAGCATCACATTACTTTTTTTGTCATACATACACACTCAGCTGTGTTCAATATAAAAAGCTCAGACAAAAATGTACTTTCCATGAAAGCTAAGTGTCTCTAAGTTCATAGAATTTCTCTGATCATGAACTACACTACTTAATGAACTTTGGCACATGCTCATGTCTCTTCGGTTAAGCATGTTCATTTAAGTTTTTATGGATATTAATGCCAAATCCATTAACACTTAACCTTGATTCTACTTACTAATTAACCTACTTGCTCACTCAATCACTCAATTAACTAATCTACCTGCTTGCTAGCCTTCCTTGCTAAGCATAGCTCTACCTCTCAACAGACAAAAGCCTACTAGACTAAACATTAATGACTACTGTGCTGCCTTCTGGGTATTTAAGAGTAGTTGCCACCGGTTACAGCATATATTGTGCAATTAGAAGATAGCTTGACTTTAATCTATTTTTATAGATGGATTCTCTGGGGCTTTTCTGTCTAATTAGTGGAATCAAGTGGAGTAGAAACAAAACCACATCAGTGAAATATATTATTTCAACTCCTCAGTGCTAAAAACTGTGTAATTATTTTAGATAGGAATCCTTATTTTCAGTTTTAAATTATAAAACGCCGACAAAAGGAAAATTATTCTCCTTTAAAAACAAATCCTTATATCTACAAACTGTAAATGTGTGGATGGCAAACTAATATTTATTAAACAGGAATGAAATGTAATTATGTTATTTGAGAATAAAATGGCCTGTCTGGAGCTTGAGTCTACATATGCCACTCAACTTTTGCTTGGGATCAAAATGTTCAATAAAGTACTGTTTAACCTGTGGAAAAGGATGGAGAACAAAATAAGGTTAAAATGGATTGAAAGTACCAGCCTAATTAATGACTTTAGGATCCTTAATTTTCCACAGGTTACACAGCAAGTTAACACAATCAGCCATTCAATAAATAGCACCGTATGAAACTCCTCTTTGCTTACAATCTTGACTCCTACCAAAAGTAATACGAATCAGAGTCAGACAGCTTAGGTAGGGCTATCTGAGTTGAAAGGATACACTGTCACATGATTTGAATAGAAAAAAGGTTGTTAGAAGCAAGGTAAAAACAGACAGGAATCTATTCAGTTGGTAGTGGATGGTAGCTATATACCACCATCCTTTAAAACTAAATAAAAAAACGTCTTTTTAACTTTTTTTTTTTTTTTTTTTAGACAGAGACACAGAAACTGTCAGATGTTTGATTTTTAAAACCTTGGTACATAAATTATGTTTCCACCACTCTTTAGATCAACTGAATGGATGCCCATGTCTCCATATGGGGTTTGCTGTAGTTGGAGAGACACATATGTATTACATTGATTCATGGAATTAATTTGATCTCATTCACATGTGATACATTCATTCATTTCTGAAAAGGAAATGATGATGCCACAGATTCCAAGCATTAGACCACCCTTTTGTGAGCTGACCCCCCTCTCCTCTCAGATTACCAAAAGGCTTTGCTACTTTCCCAGAAGACAGAACAGTGGAATACAGTAATTGATTCCCTGCACTTACACTGACTTCAGAAGACAAATACTGCTTGGAGACCTTTTGCGTAGCAGTCAAGTAAAATGGATCTGGTATCCAGTAAGTGACCTGATCGGGAGCAGCAGCTAATATGTTGCATCAGTTTCTTCTTCTCAACTGACCCCCTCTGTGCCCTGGAAGATTGGATAATCGCTGTTTGAGATAGACGTCAACATTACAGGCATTATCGAGCATGACATCTCCTTGGTACACCTCTCAGCACACAGCTAATATTTCCCATCATAATGCATTGTGTCAAAGATGACAGTGAAGCAGGGAAAACTAAAGTGGTTTTCTTTGTTGTCTTTAGTTTGAGTAATACTTTTTTTTTTTTATTCTCCATTCCTTGGCGTGTTTGAAAGGGGGCAAATATTAAGTGCCAGTCTGTCACCATGTGTCCAAAGGTAAAAGCATGTTTTCTAAAATGAATGACACCATTTTAATTGTGCTATAAACAGCTTAGTTGCAGGTTGGAGTAATCCCTTTTTTGTTGTATTTGTATTATATATGTATATACAGTATGTATGTATGATTAAACATAAACACATTTCAACTAGACTTGCCTGTTGGCACTATATTAAAGTACACACTGATGGCATTTAAATGGACACGTCATGACAGTTTTCCTCACAGTGTTTTTGCCGTACTTTTCAGGAAATGCATTGCTATGCTGTTCTGATTTAGGAAAGTCATCCGTACCAATGCAGGTTACTCAATTCATAGTAATTTAGGGGAGGAGATATTTAAATGTCCATCTCTACCTAGTAATTAGGAAAAGAACGACTATCATGAAGAGACCTTCATCCATTGCAATGAAGATTAAAAAAAATTAACAAGAGAAAAGAATGAACTTGTTGTTGCGCAAATTCAGAATTATCACACATTACTTGGTTGTGTCTCGTTACCTTCCCAGACAGCACAACGATGCTGGGCCAACGTAACACGTAAGGTTGGTGGGCAACGTTGGTCCAATGTCATTTTTTTCATCAGGCCAACGTTGGCCAAATGTTGGTGTCCAACCATATACCAACCATGGGCCAACAAGAATCTAATCATTATCCTACCTGGGTAATTTCCCTCCCTCTCCCTTCTATTTGAACTAGTGTGAACTTTGATGATAAAATAACCAAAAAAAGATGTTTACATTTTTAAAAAATACATTAGATTTATTGGTTTTAAAATTTGCTAACATAGAAGGAAAAAAAACAATAAAAAGGTGTCAGGGATGGCTGATGTGGGTGACGTCAGACCAGGAAGTAAACACACAGAAGAACTAATTGTGGGGTGTAATGAGTTGTTGCACTCACATTTATTCAACATGTATTCATGTGTTAAACAAAATGAGTAACATACTGTTAAACAAAACAGAAAACAAAACGGCCCTATGACCAAACAAACAATAACAATATGAACACTGTACAACACAAATCACATCATTCATTCACCATATACACATACACATTTACACTAATAAGCAACCGTATTTACAATATCCTACCATAATACACACAAAATACAGCAATAATAATAACATACATTTATATGTACTGTATATATACACAATGCTAAGGGACAGGGCTCCCCATCATAGTAGATCTGGTGAATCTGGATAACCTGCAAATAAAAACATTAAAAGTAGGCTATACAAGCTGTTTACTTTTGATGGCTGTGTGTCTAAATTCAACGGTATTTTTGAGCGTTGACGCAACAAAAACGTCACTATGGTCACAACACTTCTGGGTGCTTAGGAACGCTTCGTTGCGTTCCTAAACTAAACAATAAAACTAAAAATTGAAGCGATTGCAGTGGTTGCAACAGCTGTTTCTGATATTTTCACCATAGAAAATAGTGTCATGTATTCCTGAAATAAATGAAATGACTCAACGTTAGATGCTACAGTAGCATCTTATTTACAAATACAAAATAGACAGGAAAACTGAAGCGCTACTTATTAAATACGAATACTAATATATATATATATATATATATATATATATATATATATATATATATATATATATATATATATATATATATATATATAGTTACAAGTAATAGCACTACTTTTAAAATTAACTAAGTAATGATATTGTATTAATTTTTTCCAGTAATGACCCCAACTGTATCATTGGTCGACTTGGTTTTTTTAGCATCTGATGGACATTCTAAAATGTTAACAAATAGTTTAAATGCAAAAGAATACAATTGGTTTGATAAACTAATTAGACTATGGACTAAGCCTTCTGTACATTTTATATTTAAAAAGATTAACTTGATCGTGCACAAAACCTCTTGTTTTTTTATGAATTGCATTGGTGGGCAGACTGTTTGGTAAAGTGTTACTGATTGGTTTGATAAGCACAGAAACAATGTTAAGCCTTTTCCACTTTTAGACTATCCCTCATTTTCAAATAACTTAATGACACCAATTTACAATTCTATTCACTGGTGTTTCTTGCACATAAAAAATTGATTTAAATACAAATGAAATGAAATTTAAAAATGGTTAGTGTTTATATACATTCTAGCTAAGTGGTATACCTGCATCTATTGTTTTCCCTAATTCTAGGGGAACACTGGCAGTAGTATTTGGTTCAGCTTCTTCAGGTTTGCTATTTAAAATGAGCGATTCTGCAGCTTCAGAATCTAAAAAGAATATTACAAAATCTTAAATACAAGTTTTTATTAAGCTAAAATTAGACAATGCAACATATAGAAGAATAAAAGAAAGTAAATGGATAATAGACTGAATATGATTATGCCATCGTGACTCAACATAAAGAATGAACTAATTAACTCCAATGAATATATTAGATTTAAATAAATAAATAAATAAACAAAATTGATTCAAAAGTTATGCGTGCTGATGGCTGGGGAGGCTAAATCAAAGCTGATCCTCAGAGCCAGCATTGCATGATAATATAAATAGTTTATATAAAATAATGTTAATTAGAACTAATACAGATCTAAAGATATAAGTAAAAATGATGTCACAATATATAGAACACCATTACATCATGTAAGAATAAATCATGGATTTGAATATAAACAATAGTTGTCATGCTGTCAAAAAACTATAAATACCTCCAGTGTTTTGATTCAAACACATGCTCCCATGAGAAGGATATGTACATCATATCAAAACATTGATCAGCTGGCTCTTTGAGCTAAAAGATATTGCATTTTATGCATATCATCCTACAAAGGAAATGAAGGAATTGAGAGGTGGACTGGAAGTATTACACCAATCCAGGAGGGCGGGACAGGCAGATAATAAACTTGAGACTGATGGCACAGAGACCTTAGTTCTCATCAAAACTTTATAGATAATTCAGTAGTTCCAACTGTTTTAAGATAAAACTAAGCATAAATATGAAGACTAATTAAGCAGAAAGATTAAATGTAAGTCAAATATTGAAGGACTTTGTTTAAGGTAATGCAGGAAGCTAAATTGACATCAGCAAAACAAATTAGACAAATAAATAATGAAATAGAGATAGTTATAAATGACATAAATTGCATGTTCCTCCATCAGAAATTAAACAGTTACTTCATAAAATAGAAAACCTTAAGAACAAAAAACTAGAACATTTGCACAACAAAAAGTTAATGAAATTACACAAATTAATAGATCAGCCGGGATTACAAAATAGAATAGTTCTAGAAAAAAATAAAATTTCAAATCAAAACAAATCCGAGAATAAGGAAAACACTGGAAAACACTTTGATTAGATTGCTTGAGCAATGTGAGTATATTAGTTATGATGTCTGCAACGTAGTTCAAATAGAGAAGGATGGGAACTGTTTCTTTAAATGTTTAGGTGTGGTTTTATATGGTTTACAAAATGACCATCAAACAATTAGACATAATTTAATTGAACTAATGGAATGAAATATAAAATGACATGAAATGCACATCTTGAAAAAAAGGAAACTAAGTGGCGGGAGTATAGATTCTTGGGATACAGAGGCAGAAGTTCTGCCAGCTGTATACATAGACTTAAAGAATAAGGATTGTTTTAAATAGAAATAGAAAATATTAATAACAATCCAATTAATCTTTTATACAACAATAACCATTTCTCAGTTATTGTATTTAAAGACAATGAAACCAGAACAAAATCTGAATACTGTGGCATAATTAAATCAGATAATCAAAATAAATCTAAAACAGTAAAAATAAATCAGTTTAAAGTAAATAATAAAATGCAAAATAGAATTTAATTTATCAAGTAAAACTGCCAAAAAGCAATATTGAGTAAAGGACTTAAGTTTATACCGACTAAAAATACATTGATAAAGATAAACTGGCCACCGAATTAAAGGAGTGGGAGAGACGCATGAAATTAGCAGAATATTATTTCAATGAAAATATCTCAGATTCAGAGGGTAATTATGAGCATGTGATTAAGGTTAATAGTGCAAGCACTTGGTCTACTCCGGATGGAAGAGATTAATACTTAGATATGTATATTGAAGTAGTGAAACAAGAAATTATAGTAGGACTAAAGAACAAATGTAAACTTAATTTAACCAATATTAAAGAACAAGCTATGACTGAGTCTGACAAAGTGGTTGGTTGATAGTGTGCAGGTGATTAAAGAACAGACAGACAATTGTAATCCAGGTGAAAAAGGTTTGTTTTATTTATTTTTATGTCCAGTGCCTGGCGGCAAAACAAACAGTAAATAATAATGGAGGTAATTAATACAGCAGTGTGTATTACTTAATTTATAATCCCTGGGTTGCCCCGCAAATAATAGTCCTGTTTTTATTATACACCCACACAAAACACATACACAAGTCTGTTAGTGTGTGAATTAGTGCTAGTGGTGCAAAAACCTTTATTTGTGATACAAGTGCAGTGCTGCTGTGGGTTTTTGTTGGCCTCTGGCGACAGCTCCGGAACGTGTTAGCTGTCTAGTGATAACACGTAACAAATAGACAGAACAAAACAAACACTCACGATTATCTAAAACAATACAGGTCCTTCTGGGTCACTTAATAACAACCAAAGTGAAGGAACAGATTACGATTCTCCGTCCCCTTTTATGCTGTCACACATGATCCCTTGGTAAACTAGTTCAACCGCTTCTCCAATCTTCGTCTGCCACGTCGTCGTGTTCCTAATGTTTTGTACACTCAGTGTCCCGAAGGTGGGCATTTAAGTTTAGGTCAAATAAGCTATTTTTTTAAATGCCGCAGGCTTTGGCCAGTCAAATCAAAGTAGTCATTGAGATGCAATATTTGGGTGGGATTTTCCACTCACACAACAAATCATGTGCATGCCACGTTTGATTGACAGCTTGCAAGGCAGTTGGCCCAAATCTGTTCAAAGTACATTTATTTTCTGTCTACTTCAAACATTTTAAATTGTTTACATGGGAGATTGTGGCAGGTGTGAGTGGTGTAGGGCAGAAACAAGGCAATCCAGACAGCGATTCTCCAAAGATGTCCGTGTTTATTTTAAATAACACAAAGAGCTGCCCCTCTACCAGCAATGGTATCGGGGGACGAGGACGGGGGAGGGGCTACACAGCGAGTGTTCAAACTCAAAAACAATAATTAACAATTGTAATCCCACGTCCACTGCACGAAAATGTGCTCTCCAAGTGTTCTGTCTATAGACAGTTTTCGGTCTTAAAAATATTTTGGGAACTATAAAAAATTTAGTGTATATTTGGAATGTGTACTGTAGCAATGGCGGGCATTGGTGAATCGAGAGCTGATTTCGTAAGCAAAGCCAGCAGGAGCTTAGCCTGATTTTTTATTTATGCTTGACAGACGCCCTTATGCAGGGTGACTTACAGAGGTAACAAGTAGCTAAAAGATTACAATGCAACTAAGAAAAAAAAGCAATACAGCTTTTTTGTTTGGGGATTTGTTTAGTTTTTGTTTTTTTCTTCTTGTCAAATGAAATGGTTTTTGCAATTATTGTACACAAAATGTTTGTTTCTGTAGGTTGTATGCACATGTGCTTTATATTGTAGTGTATACGTACAACTACTGTTATAAACTGCAAAAACTGTTCGCCTTGCTTCACTCAGCACCATACATTCTCAGTTTGGGCTACTTTGCTATGCTCAAACCCTGGGGAAATATTTGATGTGTTCATGCCCCTGGTGTGGAGTTTTGTCTGACTGGGGTTATAAATAGTAAATACAAATATAATGAGAGTCAATGAGTAGTCCCCACAAATAGAGGAATGCAAATGTATGTGTGTGGTTTGGTATGGCTTTGCTGAAGAATAACATGTGATTCCGCCAGTTATACGGAATCTTTACTGCTAAAACCTCGTGAGCCACAATTCCAGCACAATTCCTGCTCAGGTTTACATGGTTTTTTCTGCTATTTTTATCATGAGAAAGCGACTGACCCTGCCCTTAAAGTCACAATGACCAAAGGACGTTCTTTTGCTATTTCACAATGTATTAGCGTGATAATGCCACACAGTCAGTCATGACTGTAGCGTTGATTTTCACGTGCTTATAAACCCGGACCTTTTCTTTCAGAAATAAAATTTTCAGCTAAACTGATCAGAACTAAGGTTGAAATTCTCAGAAGTTGTTTCTTGTTAGCTTTGTATTGTTAAAACTGTTTTATTATTTCCAGAACATGTCTTTACGCTTGGTTCAGAATATTGCCTATGGTAATTTGCAGCACAAGTGTGCTGTACTGTCCTTCATAGATGTATTTGTTATGGAAATTAACTCTTTCTGTAATATATAACAGCCGCTTGTATTCAGTTGCAATCACAACAGGCACGCCTTGGCTGACAGGTGCTGTGCTTCTGTGTCCATATCCAGTGAACTAATACCATTCTAGGGAACCATTCAAACACTGACCAGACTTCCCATGTTGAAAGAGTTATATGGCATGTGTTTCTAATGTATTGTCCAATCCCAATATGGTACTTTTTCTATATATTTGTTGACTGCTATTTAATAAAGTTACAATTTTGGTTACTTTCGCATACAGCATTTTCTTATACAGACACAGTATACTAAAAAGAAAACACAATTTTAAATTGACACACAGCGATATAAATAATCAGAAGGCAGGCATTTCACAGGTGGTCAGTAGGGAGACAGTTTAAATGTAAATCTAAGTCTAGAAATGGTCCTGATTGCTTGGGGAGCTGATTGTGTAAAGGCCACTCGCTTGAGTGACAGCAGTGAGAGTTCAAAACACATCCTGACCTTACAATGAAATGCCAGAGTTACTCATTATGAATCATTTACTTGTAACCCTTTACCTCCAAAATACGGTGGGCCCAATTCACAAAGATACTGGCATTCTTTTCATCCTTGTCTTATTATTTCCAATAAGCATTGCTTCCAATTCACAAAGCTGGTACCATAAAATAATCTGACTTAATATCTTTAAAAAAAAAAATCTTCCGAAAAAATATTTCATAAGCATGGTCAGATTTAACTCTGCAGTGTTATAATGATGTAATTGCCACATGTTTCAACATTGTTTTGTTTGTACTATGTCAATTTTAAGGAAAACCATGTGAGCTTCCATATATCCCTGCCAAACTGTATTTTAAAGTCTTTCTTATCACTTACAAACATAAGAAAACTTATGAAGGAGAGGAGGCCATTTGGCCCATCAATGCTTGTCCTGTTCCTAGGACAGGATTTTCAAAAAACAG
The DNA here is from genome assembly GCF_017654505.1 of Polyodon spathula. Classification (NCBI taxonomy): domain Eukaryota; kingdom Metazoa; phylum Chordata; class Actinopteri; order Acipenseriformes; family Polyodontidae; genus Polyodon; species Polyodon spathula. Next base: position 24,047,851 of record NC_054544.1, on the reverse strand, counting down.
TGTTATTGTATCGAACTTGTGGTATAGTAACCAGAGCTATAGCAAGTAATTTTCAATTTGTGTGTTAATGAAATCAGTCCATTAGTGCTTTGAAATTGAGTCGATGAGGTCGTTAATGAACGCAAATCAAACGACACATTCTATTTATTTATTTGGATGGGGGCTAAGCCATCTAATTATATTGGTTGAAATTTATTTTCTTAGGTTGACTTTTGTTTGTATTTTAGTATGTATGATTGTAGGCTATAAATAAATAAATTTTAAGTGTCATTTGTGTTTGTAGTTGTTTGTTATTATACATGAATATCATATATGTAACACTTCATTATAAATTTATTAAGCTTTTAAAATTATGATAGAACTCCCCAACCCAATACACAATTTGTGTATAGTTAATTGTTAGGTGAATTCTTGTAATCATGCATTTTCTCTGGCACTGTTTGCTCGTCTCCAAGATAAATAAACTCCACATGAATAGAAGTAGATATCGAACACTCAGTATTAAAAGAAGATGCTATGTGCATACAGACGTGTGAAGGTGAGAGTGAACACTGTACATACAGTGTGGGGGAGTATGACAATATTACAAATATGTTAGGCAAAATGCATGTCAATGATCTTGATCACATTAGGTATTCCATTAATGTCCTTGGTGATATATTTTGAAAGCAAGCCCCATATTGCACTTTTTAACTATTAGACTAAATCAAAGTCTATAGTCCATAGGACTGGGAAGCCTATTGTTATTGCTAGGATTATTAGGCTTCCAAGCAAGGCTTGGGAAGCCTATTGTTATTGTTGAAGTTTTTTTTTTCTTCCCAAAACTTTAAACTGCCGCTGCTTGGAAGCTGTGTGACTAATCGCTGTTCTTGGCAGGTAACAAGCTGGATACATTGGTTGTCAGATGCTGCAAAAATTGTGCTGCTGTGTCCCTGCAATTGGCACCCAGACGCATTTTTCGATAAAAACCTTTCGAAATCTTCTTCTTGGGAACCGATGAAGTTATTGATCTGACACTTGGCATATATCATCAGCATCCAAACCCGCAGCAAGTTTGCAAAGCAGAAGTTGCTGTGTTAAATTTTAATGTCAAAATGGCTGCCACAAATCTTATTGAAACGCACCCCTAACAACAAACTGCTGCTGTTTGAGAAGCATTTGACCAACAAACCCCAAACTTGGTAGTTATTGTCCCAGTAACAATGGGATACAAATATGTGAAAATGGTGGTGTTTTATAAAACCAGATGGCCTCCAGTTATACATTTACATTTGAAATTTAAATCTGCATCAGTTGACAAACGATTTACTTGATGAACCCCAAGCTTCACAAGCATCTTCCCTGATACTGTATCAATACAACTGACTTTAAAAAAAAAATGGTGTTGACCAAAAAAAAAAAAATGGCCGTTTGACGCATTTTTTTTTAGAAACCATTTAAGTTCTCCTTCTTAGGAACCATTGAAGTGATTAATGATACTTGGCATATGTCATTAACATCCAAACCCACTTCAAGTTTGTGAAGCAGACATTTCTATGATACATTTTAATGTCGAAATGGCTGCCACAAACTTTAGCGAAACACACCCTTAACAACAAACTGCTGCTATTTGAACACTGTTTGACCAACAAACTCCAAACTTGGTAGTTATTGTCCCAGTAACAGTAGAATACAAATATATCAAAATTGTTATGTTTTAAAAAATAAGATGGCCACAGGTGTATGTTTACATCTGAAATTTAAAACTGCCTTAGCTGACAAACGATTTATTTGACTAACTCCAAACTTCACAAGCATCATTCTTGACACTGTAGCAATATAACTGACTTTTAAGAAACTTGTGTTAATTTGAAATGGCCTTATGACACATTTCTTCTTGGAACCTCATGAAATTTTCTTCTTTGGAACCATTGAAATGATTGATCTGACACTTGGCATATATTATCACCATCCAAACCTGCTTGCAAAGCAGAAGTTGCTATGATACAATTCTATAGTAAAATGGCTGCCACAAATTTCACTGAAACATGCTCTAAAGAGCAAACTGCTTTTGTTTCAAAACCGTCTTACCAACAGACTCCATAACTTGGTAGGCATCATTCTGGTGACAGCAGAATACAAATATGTCAAAAATGATGATGTTTCATTAAACAAGATGGCCACCACACCTACATTTTCTTCTTCCATTTAAAACTGCATCAGTTGGCAAACAGTTTACTTGACTAACTCCAAACTTCACAAGTATCTTCCCTGACACTGTATCAGTACAACTGACTTTAAAAAAAATAAAAATAAAAAGTGTTGACCTAAAACCAAAATGGCTGTTTGATGCATTTTTTTAGAATCCTTTTGAAATCTTCTTCTTGGGAACCAGTGGAGAAACTGATGTAAAACTTGGAATATATCAATAGCAATTAAACACGCTTCAAGTTTGCGAAGCAGAAGTTGCTGCAATAAAGTTGAATGTCAAAATGGCTGGCTGAAATTTTACTCAAACGCGCTCTTGACAATAAACTGTTTAAACAACAGACTCCAAACTCAGTAAGAACTGTCCCAGTGACAATAGAATACAAATATGTCAAAATGGTGATGTTTTAAAAAAGAAGATGGCTGCCACACCTACACTTTTTATACATTTAAAACTGGTTCTGTTTAAAAATGGTTTACTTGAAAATAATCACGCCTGTATCAGTACAATTGAGTTTTTCAAAATCTTCTGGGGAATATCATCCTGGCTTGTTATCCTTGTGCTTGTGAATTTCAAACTGTTAAGCCTGCAATGTGTTTTCCGATTTTAACGTCATTTGATTCTGTATATCCCCTGGTAGATTACAATTCCAAGGTATGGACATCTTTTAACTGCAAATTACTTTTATTTACAGTGGCTGACTTTGTTTCAAATGTCTGTTGTATACAGTGTTAGTGATTTAAATCAAATTGGGCCTGGACCAAATTAAAACTTTGACCCACCTGCTAATAACAGCAAACTGCTGTTATTTGAAAACAGTTTGACCAACTTCTTAGACATTGTCCTGGTGACAATATAATACAAATATGTCAAAATGGTGATGTTTTATAAACCAAAACTAATGTTTATGTGTCAAACAAAATGGCCACATGACGCATCTTTGAAAAAAAATAAAATATCTTCTGAGGAACTAGTGGTTGATGATTTCAAACTTGGCAAATTGAGAACTCAACTCACTTCTACTGGTACTTGGGAGCTATAAAACTGCCTGGCAGTTCTTCTTCTTCTTCTTTCTTCTTCTTCTTCTTCTTCTTCTTCTTCTTAGTCTTTCTGCCAAAAGTTGCTCAAAAACTGCCCAAATTCGGTAGGATGGTAGAGGCTTATAGGAAGTTGGTAAATGTTAATTGAATAAATGTCGTAGGTCACATGGTTTGGCAGTCATATTGGATTAAAAAAAAGCATTTTGCCTAAATGTAAAAATGTGTTGTATTGCAGAGTGCTGAAAGTTGGTATAGTTGTTGAGGGGTAGTCCAAGATTAACTGGTGTTCATAAGAAGCTGTGTGGTATGCTGCATGATGTCAAAATCGCACAGTACAGACGTCATAATCACAAACTACAAAGATCATCTTCCAAAGCGCTAGTCTGATTGAACCAAAAATTGGCACACATGATCCTAGTATGGATGTCTTTAAGTTTTGATCAAGGGAAGTTGCTACAATAAAAAACATGGTGGCCACATTGGATGACATCATCAACTTACAAAACTGGCTAATAACTCCTTGTAGAGTAGATAGGGCCATGGTTACTATGGAACACATATAGTAATCCATGTATGCTCTATAAAAAAATATCACTGCCCATGACTTTTGACTTCTCCTAAAGTTGCTTTGTAAGCATTTGGGCGACACAGTATAGGTTAACTTCATTGTAAATAAAAAAATAAAAAACATGATTTGGTATAATTTAATCATAACGCTATTAATAATAAATTAATGTGTGTGTGTGTGTGTGTGTGTGTGTGTGTGTGTGTGTGTGTGTGTGTTTAATTCATGCATGTCTCCAGTCATACGTGGTTTTCACCATCACGTCGCCTTAAGTTCTAGCCAGAATTGTAGATATTTATTACTGCCATAGCCTTATCTTTTCACTCCATTGCCACTGTACTTTATGCATCCATGTATCCCTTCCTGCAATGCTATCGGCACTGTGTTCCGGGTTTAAGGTTACACATTGTTAACCTTACAAGTATATAAAGTCTAAAATATTTCCATAACTACAAATAATGAATTAGCTAGGTAGTCTCTGTATCGTCTGTGTCACAACCGCGGTCTGTTAAATTTCTATTTCAAGGTGAGTTAAAGTCTTTTGTTAAGTAAAACCCCCCTTTTCCAAGTGCAAATTAACTCCTGATAAATTATGACAATTAACACAGATTTGCTTTTAAATTCCCACGCAAACAAAGCAAACAATAGCAAGAAGCACTGCTGGTTAAATATTAATATTATTTTGTAAATCACATTAGAATGATTAGTTAATAACAAGATAGGCATAATAACCGCTCGAAAATGCCAAAAAAAACTCTACATAACGATTAGTTGATTTAACACTGGAGTTATCATTTACAAACTTTTGAAAATCCTGCTCCTATTAGCTAATTAATCTCAAAACTTATATGATCCCAAATGATATATTGTCAACAACATTGGTTACCTCCACTCCATACCCTCACCGCTCTGTGTCCTCTGGTCCTGGTTTCTGTGCTGTATCTAAAATATTGGTTAAGGTTATCTTTGTCAACTCCTTTTAAGATTTTAAAGACTGTTTTGTTCTAGGTTAAATAATATTCATAGCTCATTCTTTTAAGTCCTAGTCACTTAAAGACACTTTAAAACACTCTTAATCATTTCAAATTTAGTTCAGAAAGGTTTGTTTATAATTATTTCATTCTTTGTATTTCCAGGGTAATGTCACCTTCTCCTGCTCAGAGCCTCAGATGGTTCCTGTGACGTTCCTCAGCTCCACCAGTAGCTATCTGCTTCTGCCAGTCGATTCCCCAGCGGACGGGCTTTCACTTCGCTTCCAGTTCCGCACCTGGAACCGGGACGGGCTCCTTCTCTCGTCACAGCTTTTCCAGAAGCCGGAGCTCTTACTGCTCTACCTCAGCAATGGAAAACTGAAACTCACCCACCAGAAATCCCTGCTGGAGAAAACAGAACTGACAACAGGTACATAACCCCATCCAAAAGACTTCTATTAATCTAAAATATTTTGCAATGTCACCCTGTTTTTAGTGCCACGAGTAAAAGTTGTTGTTTAATAGACAGGCAACACTGGTGATTGTAGTCTAAACCTATACCTAACGTCAGGTTGTGCCACCGTTTGCCCAGATCAAAGCTTCATCATGCGGCATAGACTCCTCCCGGTACTAGAGGGAGTTCAGAGGGATGTTAATTTATTCAGTCATTAATATTTGACATGGTACAGAGAGGAAGGCAGAGGATAGTGATAACAAATATGTTGTTTGTCCCTGACATGCTTAACTGGATCGAAATCCAGGAATTGTCGTGGACCGTAATTCAGTCAAGCTCCTCAAACTATTTGCTCAAAATTCTGGCACAGTAGATGGATGCATTATTACCTTGAATTTAGCCATCAACATCAGGGTACAAGTACATTATTGTTATCTGTACTTGACCAGCAATTACAAGGTCAGTTGTTTGCCTTTCAGAGTAATCAAGGAACCCAGAGTGTACCAGGAGAACCACTCCAGGTCAATGCCAAATCCTATCGGGTATAGAGGTTCCCTTTCAAGTACAAAATGTATTCCATTACACAGTGGGTTAACCTATTACACCCCATTCAACTGAACACTCTACCAAAGCTTGCCTGTATGGCACTCAGTGCCATTTTCTATTTCAGCCTTTCAGGTACACAGAGAGTGACCCAGCATTTGAGAGAGTGAAAATTCACTATCTCTGACCAAAAGCAGTCATATAAGTCTGTCTTATTTTATTTCTGCTTGTTTTTTTCCCTTGGGATAAACCACTGAAGCAAAACATTGTTTAAATAATTAAATTGCTCCTGATGTGCCTGAAAAAAATCAGACAGGATTGAACCAGGGTGCTGTTAGTGGCCCGTACTGGCCCAGGATAATGTGGTTCTCCACACTGGTGCATCTAATGCACCACCAGTCTTGGCAATTGCTTATGTGCCATGACCTGCTCAGCCAGGCAAATTATGGCACCCAACCAATCGAGCCTAGAGCTCTGGATCTGGCCCCTGAACGTCTCCGGTTCAGCCAGTTAGGCTTGTCTCAGGGAGTCATATCGACTCCACTCGCTGTCGTCTTCCCAGCGACAGCGAGTGGGAGAAGTACAGGCGTGGAAAAGTACAGAGCAGTTTCGAAGCAGAAAGGAGAAATTGCATCTTGAATTGCTTTAATCAGAAAACAGAGGACATTGGGGAAACATAGCAGCAGCTCAAAGTCAAACAGCCGCGTGTGTTTTTCTGATAACAAACAAGCTGAAACTCGGAGCAGCTGATTCAAATTCAGCGCCGTTTTGAGACACGGGTGAGGGGAGGAGCCAACAGCACAGCACAACAACGCAGTTAAACGAGGCAGTCTTCCCAGCGACAGTGAGTGGAAGCGACAGCGAGTGGGAGAAGCACAGGCGTGGAAAAGTACAGAGCAGTTTCGAAGCAGAAAGGAGAAATTGCATCTTGAATTGCTTTAATCAGAAAACAGAGGACATTGGGGAAACATAGCAGCAGCTCAAAGTCAAACAGCCGCGTGTGTTTTTCTGATAACAAACAAGCTGAAACTCGGAGCAGCTGATTCAAATTCAGCGCCGTTTTGAGACACGGGCGAGGGGAGGAGCCAACAGCACAGCAGAACAACGCAGTTAAACGAGGCAGTCTTCCCAGCGACAGCGAGTGGGAGAAGTACAGGCGTGGAAAAGTACAGAGCAGTTTCAAAGCAGTTTGAAAGCAGGTTGACAGCTGCAGAAGAAACTAAACTTAAATAAAAAAAACCTTAACATGGTCTTCAAGCCAGTAATCTGTGACACCTGCTTGATGTGGGAAATCCGAGAAAACCCAGCGGAGCTAAACCAAGTGTGTGTAAAGTGCCGCGCGATCCAGGATTTGCATAAACTAGTAAGTATGCTAGAAATGGAGCTGGAAGAAGTGAGACAGCAACAGGATCTTGAGGAACTGGCACACCCACAATTCATGGAAGTCTGCATCACCCCTAACAGACTGAAAGCCACCAGGGAGATAGAAGGTCAGAACAGCTGGGTTCAGGTAGGCAGAAGCAGAGAAAAAAAGAAACTTCGTCAAACACCACCACCAGAAATCAAAACAACCAACAGATTTGAGTCACTTCAGAATTTTGATGAGCAGAACCAACAACAAGAGAATGAAAGGAACAACATCCAGGACCCTATTGACAGTGGTGACCAGACAGCAAAAAGAAGGGAGGTCATGATTGTTGGGGACTCCATATTGAGAAACACAGCAAGTTCAATTCGCAGTTTGGACCCCCTTACTACAACAGTGTGCTGCCTTCCGGGAGCCTCGGTCAAGCACATCACTGAGAACGTGGATAGGCTCCTAGAACGAACAGGAGACGACCCGGTAGTAGTCGTCCACATCGGTACAAACAACATTGGAAGAGACAGACCAAAATCCCTGCAAAACAAATTCAGAGAGCTAGGAAGGAAATTAAAAGAGAAAACCAAAACTGTGGTATTTTCTGGTATACTACCCGCACCTTGCAAAGGACCATATGGACAGCTGGAAATAATTAATCAAAACGAATGGCTGAAGACGTGGTGCACACGGGAAGGCTTCACCTATCTTGATCATTGGACCACATTCTACAACGAGGACTATCTGTATAGACGGGATGGACTGCATTTAAATAACAAGGGAACTAGTCTACTCGGAGAAAAGATCCTCGAGCAGGTTCGGAAGCATTTAAACTAGAAAGGAAGGGGGGAGAAATCAACAAAAAAACAGAAGGGAGACCGCATCAAAACAAGAACAACAACTCAGGTAAGACAACCATTAAATGTATTTATCTAAATGCTAGAAGTATCAGAAACAAAATTCTAGAACTTGAAGCTACTGCACTAACAGGTAACTATGATGTGATAGGTGTTACAGAAACGTGGTTATCTGAGAGTGATGGGGACGAATATAATATTTGTGGGTATACACTGTATAGGAAAGACAGGCAGGACAGAAGAGGAGGAGGGGTAGCGCTATACATAAGAAACAGTCTTGAAGCCCAGGTGTTAAACCTGGACAAAGAAAATAAAACCGAATCAATATGGGTCAGAATAACGGACAAAAATTCAAAAGGCATAATAATAGGAGCATGCTATAGACCGCCAGATTCAGACGGTGAGCACAATAATCTGTTATACAATGACATTAGAAATGTGTGTAGCAAAGGAGAAGCCATACTAATGGGGGATTTCAACTTCCCCCAAATAAAATGGGAAAACCCGGTGGGTAGCGCGAAGGATGAAATAGAAATGGTGGAAATGACAAATGACTGCTTCCTAACACAATTTGTGAAGGCACCCACTAGAGGGGAGGCATGCCTTGATTTAGTCTTTTCAAATAACGAAGATAGAATAACTAAAACAGAGGTCAGAGAACCACTGGCAAACTCAGACCACAACATGGTCTCATTTTGAAGTGTTTTTTAAATCCCCAAAAGTAAAGACTAAAGTTAAGGTTTACAATTTTAGAAAAGCAAACTATGAAGGCATGAAACAGAGACTAACAGAAGTAGATTGGAGTAAAATAGAGAAAACACCCACAGAAGAAGGATGGTTGTTCTTCAAAAATGTAGTACTAGAGGCGCAAAACAATTACATCCCTAAAGTAGACAAATCTAAATGTAAAACTAAATTGCCAAAATGGTTTAATAGATCAATTAAAAAAAATATTCAGCGAAAAAAGGCACTTTACAGAGCATTAAAAAAGGACCAAAAAGAAAGTACGCAGAAAGAGTACACAGAACTGCAAACACAAGTCAAAAAGGAAGTTAGAAAGGCCAAGAGAGAAATAGAAATGAACATTGCTAAGGGAGCTAAAACCAATTCCAAAATGTTTTTCCAATATTACAACAGCAAGAGAACATTCAAAGAGGAGATTAAATGTTTAAGAGATACAAATGGCAAAATCGTAGAGGAAGAAAAAAAAATAGCAAATATGTTAAATGATTACTTTTCACAAGTTTTTACAAAGGAAGATACTGACAACATGCCCCACATGTCATCCAGTTCCTATCCAGTTTTAAATAACTTTAGCATAACTGAGGCAGAAGTGTTAAAGGGACTAGGAGCTCTTAAAATAAACAAATCCCCTGGGCCGGATGAGATCCTCCCAGTAGTACTCAAAGAAATGAAAGAAGTAATTTACAAACCGCTAACCAAGATCATGCAGCAGTCTCTTGACACAGGGGTGGTACCGACAGACTGGAAAATTGCAAACGTAATACCGATCCACAAAAAGGGAAACAAAACTGAACCAGGTAACTACAGACCAGTAAGCCTGACTTCTATTATATGCAAACTTATGGAAACTATAATAAGATCCAAAATGGAAAATTACCTATATGGTAACAGGGTCCTGGGAGACAGTCAACATGGTTTTAGGAAAGGGAGATCGTGTCTAACTAACTTGCTTGATTTTTTTGAGGATGCAACATCGATAATGGATAATTGCAAAGCATATGACATGGTTTATTTAGATTTCCAGAAAGCTTTTGACAAAGTCCCGCACAAAAGATTAATTCTCAAACTGAACGCAGTTGGGATTCAAGGAAACACATGTACATGGATTAGGGAGTGGTTAACATGTAGAAAACAGAAAGTACTGATTAGAGGAAAAACCTCAGAATGGAGTGTGGTAACCAGCGGTGTACCACAGGGATCAGTATTAGGTCCTCTGCTATTCCTAATCTACATTAATGATTTAGATTCTGGTATAGTAAGCAAACTTGTTAAATTTGCAGACGACACAAAAATAGGAGGAGTGGCAAACACTGTTGCAGCAGCAAAGGTCATTCAAAATGATCTAGACAAGATTCAGAACTGGGCAGACACATGGCAAATGACATTTAATAGAGAAAAGTGTAAGGTACTGCACGCAGGAAATAAAAATGTACATTATAAATATCATATGGGAGATATTGAAATTGGAGAAGGAATCTATGAAAAAGACCTAGGAGTTTTTGTTGACTCAGAAATGTCTTCATCTAGACAATGTGGGGAAGCTATAAAAAAGGCTAACAAGATGCTCGGATACATTGTGAAAAGTGTTGAATTTAAATCAAGGGAAGTAATGTTAAAACTGTACAATGCACTTGTAAGACCTCATCTTGAATATTGTGTGCAGTTCTGGTCACCTCGCTATAAAAAAGATATTGCTGCTCTAGAAAGAGTGCAAAGAAGAGCGACCAGAATTATTCCGGGCTTAAAAGGCATGTCATATGCAGACAGGCTAAAAGAATTGAATCTGTTCAGTCTTGAACAAAGAAGACTACGTGGCGACCTAATTCAAGCATTCAAAATTCTAAAAGGTATTGACAGTGTCGACCCAAGGGACTTTTTCAGCCTGAAAAAAGAAACAAGGACCAGGGGTCACAAATGGAGTTTAGAAAAAGGGGCATTCAGAACAGAAAATAGGAGACACTTTTTTACACAGAGAATTGTGAGGGTCTGGAATCAACTCCCCAGTAATGTTGTTGAAGCTGACACCCTGGGATCCTTCAAGAAGCTGCTTGATGAGATTTTGGGATCAATAAGCTACTAACAACCAAACGAGCAAGATGGGCCGAATGGCCTCCTCTCGTTTGTAAACTTTCTTATGTTCTTATGTTCTTATGACTCTCCAGAACGCAAGAGCTGCTTCAATGTGCTCTCAGTCATTCTGCAGTTTTTGCAGCACCTCTTTGATGAAGGTAAGTTCCCCTCTACTCTGAAGGTTTACTTGGCAGCCATCTGGGCTTGCCATGTTAAACTTGTCCCCTTGGGCTCATTTTCTGGCTGGCGTTTCTGCCACACCAATGGCAGTTAAATATGCTGCTGCGTGAAAACCACCTTTTGAACCTCTGCATTCTACAAAGCTTAAATATCTGTCAAATTACTTGCCATCACCTCTGCTAGACATGTGAGTGAGATGCAGGTATTTTCAGTAGCAAAAGCTGTCTAGGACTGAGGTCATGTTGTGTACGAATCTGGCCTTTGTGCCCAAATGCCTATCGACCTTCCATGTCAATTAACTTTTCATCTTCCACTATTCCAGTCAGATGAGGATTGTCTGCTCAATACCCTTTGTCCGGATAGCACTAGCTTATTACGTTGACAGGACAAAAAGTTGGCGGCAATCTGAGCAACTGTTTATATGTTTTGGTCTAAGAACCAAGGTCAAGCTCTATCAAAACAGAGGCTGTCCAATTGGATCATGGAGACAGTCAAGATTGCTTACGAGCAACATGGAGACAGTCAAGATTGCTTACAAGCAAGCCAACTTGCCCCCTCCAGAGAATGTCACTGGTCATTCCAACAGGGGTCTTGCTACCTCTTGGACATTGTTTCAGGGTGCATCGGTCTCTGACATTTGCAATGCAGCAGTGTGGGCCACTCCTCATACCTTCACAAGGTTCTACAGGCTTAATGTCCTGGATCCTCAGAACCCAGCCTGACAGCTGACAGCGGCGTCTCAGCTGGATTCAGAAGTACATGCGTGAGGTAATTATGTGTTCTGTGGACGTTACCATGCTTTATAATGTGGCAAACCATTGGCCTTGCCAAATTGGCTGTTCTGCCAGTCATGTCCTTGCGACATTGTGTAATGAAATACATTTCGTACTTGAAAGGGAACGTTAAGTTATTATCATAACCCAGGTTCCCTGAAATGTACATTCTATACAGTAGGCTGAAGAAAATGTATGGCACTGAGCGTCATCCTGCACACAGTTTTCTCTCCTGTGGGGGCGGAGACAGGCGTGCTGACATTGCATACATAAGACGCAGCTTTGATAGAGTGTTCGGTTGAATCTGGTAATAGGTTAACCCATTATGTAATGGATACATTTCTATTTCAAGGAACCAGGGTTATGGCAATGTTCTTATGAAATAAATTAGCACAAATATATTAATACAGATAAATGAATAACACCAGATGGTAAGAACAGAAATAAACACCTCAGATCACACAGTGCTATACTCATCTTTCTTTTTTTCTTTTTTTGTTAGTGTATATCATGTATTATGCATTTCTCTGTATTTGAAGTATTATGGATTTTCTAGTTGTAAAGTGCTTTGGAATGGTGTTCCACTATGAAAGGTGCTATATAAAATAAACATTGATTGATTCTAGTCTCAATGGCAGGCTTTTGTTTTTTTGGTTTTCAGGTCGTGGTCTCAATGATGGACTCTGGCACACTGTGAGCCTCAGCACTCGAGGACTGCAGGTCTCCCTTATACTGGACAATGATGCCTCCTCCACCATGGAGGCCAACATGCATATCCACTCTGGAGACAGCTATTTCTTCGGAGGTATGGCTTCTGCGGGAGGGGCCTGCCTGTTCCACATAGAGCTGGGATCATAATTTGTTCCTGGGTTTTTATGGAGATAATATGGTTGTCAACTTTGAAATACAAGCCTATAAACACCCCTAAACTTGTTTATATTGAACAGCCAGAAGTTCACTCTGTTCTCATAAATGTACTAAATAATGAATTAGCTTTTTTGTTGACTTTAACAGTGATGGATTGCCAAAGAGATGGGATGCCAGGATTTATAGGAAGAGATCAAGATATATGGATATTTAAAGTGGATCCTGAGGGTTGTGTTCACTCATTCTAGGGGTATTTAGCTGTGTGGAAAATCAATGAGAAGGAAAAAGGAGATGGTCCTTTTACGTAAATAAAAAATGTTCAGTGTAACACCCCAAAAAGTAATCCGTCCCTCACATGACAGTTCTGCCATGTCCATCCCTGACAGTAGTACTGTGAATAAAAGCAGCTTCTCCTTTTTGGTCATGATGGACAAGACAGCTGATTTCTCTGACTTTGATAAAGGGTTAAAAACGAGTCCTTGGTATGCAGGGGCGTCTGTGATTCTTCTTCTTCTTCTTCTTCTTCTTCTTCTTCTGTATTTCAATATTGCATGCAAACCATTTTAATTTGCAAAAAATTAAGGCTCTTTGTTGAGTTTTTGTCTGTAGCTAGTATGTAGGAAAATTGTATAGCATAAATCTAGTATTTTTCAGTCTTAAAATAAGTGCATAGTGATTAAGTAAATGGAATTTGACTACTATCAAATGGAAAATAAATAGATGTAATTGCATCCCTCGGTTTACAGGATATTAGCACACAAAACCTGAGGAAATGTAATATGCTGAGAAATGGACTGAACAGCAATTACTCTAATGCATGATTGTAATTATGCCTGCCAGATAATCTCTGATTTTTACATAGTAGGTTTAGCCTGCGCTTTTACATTGCCAGCAGCAAACAGGACTGCCACCATTCAGAAATCCTCATGCAGGTAGATTAAAGCCAGTGTAGAAATATATTAACACTTTATGAAATACATATTTTATATTTAAATAACTGTTTTACAATATTACAATGATTGCTGTGAAACTTAATTTGCTTTCAAAATGATAATACATTTAATAAAGGGAGTTGAGTTGCTTCATGTTTAACAAGTGTTTAACAGAGGGTTCTCTGAGTTCTTTATCTGGTCAAGGAAATGCAGTCGGGGTTGTGCAAAGTTGATGTTCTTTGCTTTGGATTTCACAGGAAGCGTTGCATTGGCACTGATGCTCCCACTGGTTAGGTAAAATCACTGGGTGCTGTTTCTGCTTTCCTCTCTAGCCCTCGCTAGTTGAGTCTAGTGGGCAACCACCCCGGCAGCTTTAAGCAGACATCTTCAGATCCCTTATGTAAAGAGGCAATTGGCTTAGGGATCAGAGGATCCCCACTGTCATTAAGTGGGCACAAAGTGTTCAATAGAAGCACCCAAAAGCATTTTGTTCATTCATTTTGTTAACCCTTTAACATGATGAACCTTGTTACCAACTCATGGCTTGTGATAGAGAATGAATGGTGAGACAAACTATTTTGCCACCCTATGTCTAGCTGCTCAGATATATGATTAGCTACCTTATATTTCCATTGACTTTATCTAAAATACAGTTGTCTGGTTAAGTCTCTGATGCAACTGACAATGAACAGGAACCCCATTTCCTTTTCCCCTTGACTCAGTAGACTTCATTAAAAACAAATCTCTCCAAGGTAATAATGAGGCTCCAATCATTATAGTGTCTCTCGAACCCAGGCTTCTAGAGGTAAAATGCATTTGAAAACTTTGAGCGACCCAACAACCTGGATATTTAACACTTCACTCTTTGGTTTAAATCCCTTCCCAGGATGCCCTTCTACCATGAACAACCTCGGCTGCAAAAACCCAACGCTCGCTTTCCAGGGCTGCATGCGTTTCATATTCATCAACAACCAGCCAATGAATCTCATCCAAGTGCAGCAAGGCCTGCTGGGGAATCACAGTGACTTGCAAATTGACCTTTGTGGCATTAGAGACAGGTAATACAATATCTATAATATATGGGATCTTGTATGTAAAAATTTATGCTTTTTAAATATTCTGCTGGTCCTCATTAAATTTTGAGGATATGAGGATAGGTTGAGGGAATTTAACCTATTTATTGAAGAAAAGAGGTGGTTTCAGGAGGTCTTGAGCAAACTGACTGCATGTAATCAAATACTGTATCAAGTGCAATGACGTGTACAGCCAATAAAGCTGTTTTTGAATCAGAATGTGATCACATCTTGCGTGATTAGGCACGTACACAGTGTGTGCAGTGTAATCCCTCCCAGTAGAAAAATAGCAAGTCATGCAGTTTACATGTGAGTCGACATGGCAGGAAAAAGTGGAAGAAAAATGGCATCTGCTGGAGTTCTACAATAGTATTCCAAATACCCATTCATTGAATACATACCAGTACAGCACTGTTATTGTGTGATATGCCTGTAGATGGAGGAGGATTGCGTAGTGAGGAGGAGTGGCTTAGTGAAAAACTGTGAAATTTGCATCGCAACTGAAAACAGACAATCGCTTCTCAAGTATACTGTAGTAAAATAGGATTCTGCAGCCTTGAGTAAACATAACTGTGATCATATAACAAGTTGCTTAACCACAAGGACTTGTTTTGATGTATTGTCTTTGTTGATTATGTGCCATTGACATTTGTATACTGTATTTAAACGGAGGCACGCTTTTGCTAATTGTAATCATATCGCTCTGCTTTTAAGAACCAACTGTTTATAAGAATCAAATCATCCGGGATTCTTATAAACAGAGTGCATTATAATAATAAAAAATGTGCTACAATCATTTAGTTTCAATTTAAAATAATCTTTTATTCGCATTGTACACCAATTATATTGTGTTACCATACCAGTAGCCTATAGTCTAAAGTAAAAAGAAAGTGCACTAGGTGTTCATTTGACTTTACTACTGTACTGTATACTGTAAAGGTGTACTGTACAGATTTATATTTGTGTTCAAATGTAATTTGTAGCCTACCCAAAACACATTAGTGTTAATTCAGCGCAATGAGTTATACATTTAAAATGTATGTGCGTGCGATTTTATTGTATTTTTTTAAACCCAACACCTCCTATGGTCTGACAAACATATTCGGTTTATCGAGGGGCTACTGCACGATTATGAAATGAAAAGCTTTTTGATAGAAACACATTTTTTATTTGGAGGTGAAGATAGAGGTCCCACAATAGAATCTGACAGGATTAAACTGCCTTTCATATATATATATATATATATATATATATATATATATATATATATATATATATATATATATATATATATATATATATATATTGTGGCAAGCCCTCCTCGACTTGGGCTTCTTTGCATCCTTTAAAAATACCGACCCGTGACAGAAACTTTAATAACTTTGGTATAGTTTGTCAGAATTACCCACAAATTTGCATGTTTCATTGACTTGCAATGTAGTGAAAGCCTAGAGAGTTTCATGACACCACCTTGTGCGGCTAACAAGCTCTGGATACCCGTTTTTTTTTGTAAAGGCTACATAGTACTGAATTTCTGCACCAAACCTAGTAAGGTACATGTAGTCTTTGCTGAGGTTGGGCCTTTCAAAGGTTTGGTGAAAAAATTTTAAATATAAAAAAGTTAACAATCCAGCATCCGGGGCTTTAACGATGAAATCTTCTCATCAAGGAATCCTGCCCATGAAGGAGTGTGGGTGTTACACGAGTTATTTACTGATTGGATCATCAAAACTATGTGTATGTGACGTCAGGCCACTATGGGATCTGTAAATCTGGGGAAGCCTGTAAACAATACACTCGCTTAGACACATTCTCCTGTTTGAACTACAGCTCCCAGAATGCATACCAAACAGCTTGGTAAGTGTTGTTTTGTCAGAACAACATGTCAATACTTTTACAAACGCAGCACAGCTTCCAATTTTACTAGTCAGTAAAAACAAAAATAAAAACTGTGTCAGGCAGTGATACAGGGTGAATGAGCATTTAAATATGTACTCTACACAGAGGCTGCAGAGCACCACAGTGTGAGTGCAGCAATAAATAACTTGGTGAAACGTTTAACCCCTTGCTATTGGACGTACCTGGTACATTCTCAAAAACGCTCGCTCGGTGCTGCTTAACGTACCAGGTATGTCGTAATGTTAAAAAATATATATTTTAAATGAATGCTGGATTGCCATTATTTTGCTTGGGATTACTCATTGAGAAGCTCTTACTGATAATATCAGGTTGATAATTCCAATTTCATTATTTTACACTGATAACATTTCTTCAGTGTGATGTGACACAGTTTGTAACCAAATTTATAGCTGCTTGAATGCTAGAACTGTGATACACCCAGTGAATTTAAAACAATCTGTGTCAAGCTTTCGTTGCTGTTCAATGAGGATCGATGCTAAAAAAGATTTATTTTGATTAGGAGCTTTATTACTGTCTTGTGTTTCATGAAATAAGATTAAAACTCTGGGCTTGTAAGGCAAAGGTGATACAGTTCTGCAGCCTGAAGTGGGTGTGCATGTGTTGAAGTGTACATGTATATCCATTGCTACAGCACTGGTGAACCATGATGGATGTCTCTTGAGTCATCTGGAAAGAGTTGCGTGTTCTGTGTCTTACCTGATGATGGCAGTCTGTGGTTGCTTGTGTTGTCTGGTTCCTTTGGCTGCTTGTGTGGGGGTGGGAATGGCGAGTTAGGGTTAAAAACCCTAACACCACATTTCCTTGCTTTTGTGGCAATGAATTAAACCCAAATTCTGCATCAATGTAGTTTTTTGCAATGATAGATATGTACAGTATTAAAATAGGTAAAATGAAGACAGAACAGAATGCATTGTACAGGTGATGTTTACATTTAACCAAAAACATTAGCTATTTTGATTCTTGCATATATAGACGTTCTCCTCTGCACCGTCTGCTGCTGCAAGCCACAACTCAACTCCTGCTACTCATTTGAACAATGTCGCATGACTCTCACAATAGAGATCTTGCTAAGAAGACGCAAGAAATATTTAAATTAGTATATTGTGGCTCTTTTCATATTTCCTCTTGGTACATATGAGAAAAACTTTGCTAAATGTTGCAACAAAAGTACAAATTGCGGTATGTTTGCGCTGCGACTGGCCCAGTACACCTGCCACTTATTGTATTGTCCTGTACAAATAATGAGCATGACCACTATTAAAATTAATAATACATAATGCTTATAAAATTGCCTACAATTCTTTTTACTTGTCAGCACTTCTCCCTGGTGAGATGGTAGTGGCCCAATATTTCATTTATGTCTTGTGCTTTCCTGGTTTCAACTCACCTGTGAGAGGGAATCTAATCCCCATTTCCAATTGATTTTGTTGGTGTGCCATTTATTCACTCAGCTACAGCAGCTTTTCTGTTCACTTTTATAAAAGTATTAAATCCTTTTTTTTCCCTAGCTTGAAATTAGATAGCACTTTTCAGTTCAAATTCAATTTAAATTCTTGTACAGATACTAACTAGGCTTTTCTTCATTCTTAAAATAGGAATGTATTTCCTAGGCACAGTATCAAAATATCTTTCAAATGGGTTTTTACATTGATTTTCAAATTGTCAGTTGTCAATTAATTAATTTTGAATCCTTACCCATGGACATATAGAATGAAGTTTAAATAAGTTTTGACAAGCAGCTTTGCATACCGCATGTTCGATATAACAGTATGTGTTTAAGCAATGTTTTTGTTACATCACGTTGCATTTTAATTTACACTTTTATGGTCGTGTTTTTGCTGTATTTTATTACACCTTAGTCTGACCCCAGCTCTCCTGGTAAAGGCACGGTTGCAGGGGGAGCCATGCAGTCATGGGAGCGCAGGTTTGTGTCCTGACTGTGTGAAGTTGCCAGCCTTGCTGGGGATTCAACAGGGAGCTTTTCTTTGGCTTTGGTACTCCCCCAGGTTAGGGAGCACCAGAAGGCCCCAATGGCTAGATGCTTGATGTGCTCTTAGCAGACACTTGCAGGGCTGGTCTCTGTCCTCTTGGGGGTGGTAGCCTGCCGATATCCACCATAGAGTTGGTTTTAAAGGAGCAATTGGCTTGGGAACTGGATGACACCCACTGAAATTCAGTACTCATGAACTGTTGTGGGGAGATGTTGGTGAGGGAACATTTACATTTGAGAGAAAATCTGGGAAGCTCACTAAATTTATATATACATAAAATGTTTTATTGACACTTTTTCCAGTATATTTGGGTTTGAAATTAACGGCCTACTGAGGGGATATTCTTGTTAACACACTGTAGGGTAGATGTACTAAGATGGGCCAGGCACAGTGCAAGCATACCGCAATATGCCCTTTTGTTTTGACACTTAGCAAAATAAACATTTTGTCGTATGTACTAAGAGAAAATATATTAATGAAGAGAGCCGCAATATACTAATTTAAATATTTGTTGTGCCTTAGCAAAAGCTGTAGCATTATATATTATGAGAGTAGCAGGTGTTGAGTTGCGGTTTGCTGCAGCATGTTTAGTACATTTCACCCGACTTTTGACTCATTTGCAACTGTTTGCGACGGGCGCAACACTTTGATACATCTACCTCTGTGTCTCCTTGTGGAAGGATGGTAGTTAATTCACAGACACAGGAGACAGACAGGTAGGTATCTTTGAAACACCACACAGGTGCCCAGTTTTTATTGAAGGGGTGCTTTCACTGTTAAGCCCACAGAGGCCGCTGTTGACCGTGGTTTGCCTACCAACAATGGTAAAAGCAAAACCACGGGGATACCAAAGGTGGCACAGTACAAGTGCAAACACACTTACAGGTGCTCAAAACATTAATCAAAATCCAAAGGCAAAAGAAAAAAGGAAAAGAAAACACAAGAATCAAAACTACAAATAAAAGGTGCTGCACTCGGCAGCATTACCCCAGCCGCCGCTACCCGCACGGCCCGGGTCTCTGTCCTACTCTGACTGTTCCTCAGCCTATTACAAAAACACTCAGGGGTTTGCCCATGGTTTCCCCGCTACAACTAAGTGGCTCTCTTCTTTTTCTGTTTTGTTCCTGGCTATTCTTGGTTCTCGACCCGACTTTCCGTATGCCTGGTACGTCCTAGAAGGGCAGACCTGAAGAAACAGCAGAATGTTATTTTATAAGGCTAGCAATTCCCCCAAGACCTGCCTCTCAGCCACTCAGAGAGAGGGAAAACCCACACACTCTCTTCCCCACCTCTCTGTGTCCCTGCCATGACCCACAGGCAGATAATTTGTGACTGCTGCCCTCTTCCTGCAGCAATATGAAAATGCCAGCAGAGTCAGCACAGATCTTCTCCTGTTACACTCCTATGTCTACAAATTGTATGCAATAGAGTCAAAGGACAGGCCAATAACGTGATTCAGAAAATGCTGTTGTTATTGTTTTCATTACAACCACAGCTGTATCTTTTTCCAAGAAAAAACACAAAAGTGTTAAAATAGCTGTGTCATATTTGGTTTTAAAAATATGTTTTATAAGCCTGTGTTAAAATATTGGCTTTCTAGGTGTTCCTTGTAACATGTCACCAGTATAGAAAACAAATTAAACAACAGAAAAAGATTTGATGTTTATTTCTTTTGCTTACATTTTTGTTTAGCTTCTCCTAGCTTAACACCCACACCCCCCTGCTGTTGTAAGTAGCATCTGGAGGATGCCTGTAGTTCACAGTGTCCAGAAAGCTTCAAGGAGGGAGGAAGCTTATGTGTCTGATTTAATTAATGTATTATAATCGTGAAGCCTCTCTCAGATAATCAAACACTAGATTTCTTATTTTGCACTAAGACTTGTGCATGGAAGGCTTCCAGTTGACAACAATTAATAAGACATGGATTACAACATTAATTATGCATTGTGTTGTTTCCTTTTAATTAATTATTATGTTAATATGTACAGCTGATCCTGTTTCTGATAGTATAAGAGTTTGTGATTACGTAGAATCACATATTATATATATCCTTAATATCAAGGAATCATTTTAGTGTTAAATTGTACTTGATTGTGAGACATTGTAGCTTTACAATGAAGGGGCTTGCCTTTCTTAATTTTTTTTTTTTTTTTGGGTGGAGAGCGCCTCTACCCCACCTTCCTCCTTTCCATTAGTATCGATAGTTCTAATCACCAACTCTTAGTTGACTACATAAATGTTATAATTATAATATATCATTATATAAAAAGTCATCTTTCCAAATGCAGCAGTAAAATATTTTTACCCACTAGTTGACAACAAATAATAAAGAGATGTATCAAACGGGCATTTGTGCATAATAAGCAAAGTACCCATTCAGTAACTTGCAGTCCACAATCACAAATATGTTTGATTTCATGAACAGGCCCATTCTAATGTGACTGTCAGGAATCCTTTTATATGAGGCAATATTTATTTCTCAGATCTTGAAAAATATTCCTAGCTTGTTTGCATGATGTTTCCTGTGGATATTGAATTTGCTGGTCCAGAGATCCTGACAGGGATTAGTTTTCTGTATTGCATCAGAATGCACAGCCACCCATAATAATTTTTCTTTTCAGTTAGCTGGCTCTGTGAATCTGGGGCTGACTTTCCTGGCTCTCATACAGCATTTCAAACTACCTGTTAAGAGTCACAATAAAGGGATAGTTCCCCTGTACATACTGGGCATTACCAGTGTATTGTCTTCTCAAGGTTATACTGAATCGATCACCCGCAAATGTAAAATGGAGAATAGAGTGCTGTTTGATGAGTGCTGTTTTTTTTTGTTAATTCTCCTTCCTCTCCTGAGTAGTTTTCAATACTATATTTGTATTTCCATGTTCTTCATGATCATACTGGGTACTATCTGCTGAGATCTGTCTGGCTTCCTGTCCCACCTTAGTTGTAAATGTATACAGCATTTCAATGAGAAGACTTAATATATTTTGTGTGAATGACATTCACTGTATGTCATGTTTGTCTATGACAAGTGTAATAAAGTTGTCAGTTGTGTCATTTTGTCCAAACAAGGAGGTGTTTGGAGGAGTTGGAGGTGGCTTTGAAGATGAAGTGTTTGTGAAGAAAACTTTTTTTTTTTTAATGTTAAGCTTGTTCCATGAATATTTTATCCTTTTCAAGAGCATTGCGCTATAGTATTTCAGAACCGTGGATGTGCTTACTGTAGTTCAAATGCCATCACTATGAAGCACCATATGTAAAACGGTATTTTATTTCCCTAGTTGACAATACTAAAATAGAAATCACTGCAGTCATGTTCTATTGGTACACCATCGGTATGCTACAGATCTACCCAGTAATGCATCACTTGTACCATGATAGCAATGGCTACTTTTAAGATAATAATGCACACATCTACCATTCCAGAATTGTGCGTAAATGATTTGAGGAGCATGACGGAGACTTCATCTTCCATGGCCTAGCATAATTCACAGATGTCAATCAAGATTGATGCATTCACTATCACGATCTGCCTATCCAAGTTCCTTGTATATAAGTCTAGGCTGAAAATAATGCCCACCAGAAACTTAAAATACTCCTGGAAAAGGTGGAAATGCCTGGGTGCAGGGATAGAGTGGATACATACATCCCTAGAACACTGATCCACTCAATATGTGGAGTAGGTTGTGTATATAACACATATTAATTCCTACTTCAAAGTGTCATGACTGCAAGCTTTAAAGCAATAAAATGTGAAAACTGTGAGAGTGTCTGAATACTTTTGTAAGGTACTGTATATGTATATACCCATATGAACATTTATTTTAAAATCAAAAAAAGAAAAATGTAAATAAATAAACATCAGTTTACAACATACATATTTATAAAACTGAAACTTTACCTTGAGTCTAAGGCTGTTCACAGATAGTGTGCTTCTCTACTCCGCCTTTCCTTCCGTCAAGTTTGTTTTTATTGCACTTGCCAACCTGGCATTGGCGTCTCTTGCGGCTCTCAACAGGGTTGCTAGCTTCAGCTGTGGGTACACGCTTGGCAGTCTCCCTCTGTTCCAAATGCTTCTTGCAGAGTTCCTGTGCTAACTGTAAAATATATTCTCTCCTTGGTAAATTCTTCTCCATGCATTTTTTGTAAAGTACCCAGCAGTTGATGGCTGCTAGGTCCAATATATTGTAAAAACCTGAACAGACCACCATGGGGAGCCAGCTTTAGCGGAATAGTTCTGTGCCATCTGATCCAAAATATGAACTCCATATTTTCTTGCGTTGCAAAACTCCACAGTCTCTGGTATTTATTTTCACTAGTCCCAGACTAGTAAATAAAAATATAGTAGAGTAACGTTCTGTATAATCACAATACAATAACAACTGTTTTCTGTGTGGCCGTCAATGTGACTGCTCCTGGGGCTTTTAGGTATAATGTAATATAGCTCCTTTATTTCTGCACTCCCGTGTATTAAATATTCTCACAAACATGCTTTGTTTACATGAATAGGAAAGGTACATGAATGCGCAGCCCCATATGTGTTACACAACTGGAGAAAAATAAATTTTAAAACCAAATCCCACCAAAATGACTGCCGCAGGGCTTGTGGCCCTGAAAGACCTGCTGACTGCATAGTGGCTGTACCTGCATTGAGTGTTAAACAGTACACTAGACAGACATTAAATATCGCCACCCTGCTCACCGGCATTTTTATTAATTTTTCAAGGAACTATCGAGGGTGCTGGGGAGGTGGTGGATAATTTCATTCCCTTTTTGGATGTTTTCCAAGCCTTTATTGAATGTCAAATCAGGTTGATGCCAAGATAATGGCAGCTGTTCATTAATGATTTAACACGGCATGTTTTTGGCGTGATTTGGTGTCAATATGCACCAGGGTCCCCTGGTAGGAAACGAGAATGGAGTGTGCTTATTTGACAGTGTAATCACAACACTGCAAGTGCAGTTACTAAGTGTCCTAATTAACATCTTGAATTTCACTGAAGCATAAATGTTTTATCCTGTGTCCTAGGTTCTTGGCTCACTGAATATTTGCTTGTGTTTTTATTTTTTCTACATTTTCTCAGCAGCCACTTTCCTTACTTCTACCTGCCAGTTTCTGGATTAAAGAAAACAGTTATGAGAGAAATCTGTCAGAGCAGGGCTGCTTGAGTAGCTCAAGTGAGGCTGGGAGATGCAGTTTGATTGGCTGGCTGAATGCTCGGTGACGGCTTATTATAAAGCCCCCAGGAGCACTGTTGAAAAGCACAGGCTGTAAAACTGTGGAAGGGTTTATGTTCGGGTAATAAACTGACAAACAATGCTTATTTTTTCCAATTTGAATTATATCCGATGGTTGAACAAAAATGTGAAGCTGCCTGCCACAGATACTGTAGCAGATACATTTAGGTAAATTA
Source organism: Polyodon spathula (assembly GCF_017654505.1). Taxonomy (NCBI): domain Eukaryota; kingdom Metazoa; phylum Chordata; class Actinopteri; order Acipenseriformes; family Polyodontidae; genus Polyodon; species Polyodon spathula. The sequence continues at coordinate 24,023,912 of NC_054544.1, read as the reverse complement.
ACTATCCCTATCTTTACATGCATTCTGTAATATATCGCCTTGTTTGTTAGTCACAATGGACACTATGGCACTTTTCAGACTTTGTTCAAGGGCTGATTGGAAGGTGATCCTGTACAGTGTCTCAGGCCACACTAAATGACTGATGTTTCACAAAAGTGAATGCTCTCTATGGACTCTATTTAACACAATTGCATGTGAATGCACAAAACTTACTGTGTTTGCTAATTGGCATAGACTAAGAATAAGAAAAGACATTTTCAATAAGAAGAGTATTTGAATTGGTCTTGTGGCCATGGATACTAGCCAAAGATGCACGCAGTGCAGTGGTAACCATAGGAAGCTTGTTTTAAAATGTGATTTTATAGGTCCTATCGACTACCTTCATTCCAAATTATATTAAATGCTTTCTATTGCATACCTGTCAACCCTTTTTGTGCCCAACTTGTATACCAGAGCTTTCAAACCCTTAAGGAATGCTTCCAAACCTTAAGAAATTCAGGTCGAAAATAATAGTATCAAAAAATCTGAAAGAAAAAAATAATAGAACTTCTTCCAGTTTATTAATTGAAATCTGCAGAAAAAAAAAAAAAAAAACGTCATCATTTGCTGTGTTCATTATCAACATCTTTAACATTTCACATTCTTCTTGCATGGAATACAAAACGCGTAATACCCTCCATCAGGAGAAGCCCTTATGAAGTCACAAAATTAGGGTTCGTCCTCTCATTCCTTACGGTAACGTCCACTGTACAACTTTCAGTTTTGTATTTTTTTGTTGGCTGTGGTATTTTCATCTTACGGCTGTAAGACTTGAAAAAAAAACGGAATACTGCAATGAAGGATATAGTTTTACCTTTAGACATACTGGTGGTTAAACAATGAAACCTACCCCTACCCCTGCATGTGCATACTGTCCCTTAGATACCATTGGCTTCTTTTTACATATGGTTTGGGAGTGTCCTGTTGTGGCTGTATTTTGGGATCAGGTCTCTTCAACTTTGTCCACTGTTCTTGAGAAGAATATCCTTTGCTCTGCTAAGATATTATTACTGAACGATGACTCATCCATCGATCTATCATTGCAACAGAAATTGATCTGGTTGGCGGGTCTCACAGCAGCTTTAAAAATTATAGTGCTTCATTGGCAACCTCCACATTCCCTCCCCTACTGTCAGTGGACCCTCGCGTTTCCTGATGTAATTTATAATGAACTTTCTACTGCTCGGGTCCATGGCACTGGGGAGAGGACTGTGCAGGCCTGGAGATCAGCTACAGACTCCATTAGATCTTTGATTAATCCTTCTTCAGTTTTATCTGACTGATATTAGTTCGGGAGGTCCTTTGTGGGGGGGTGGTTTGGGTGGGGTGGGGGGAGGGTGGTGAAAATGTAAAACTTGGGGAATTATTGTATTGTATTTACACTGGTATGTTTTTGTATTCTCCCCAGTAAGAGTTGAGAGATAGAGTGTTTTCTTTTTCTTTGTAATTTACTGTTGCATGTAATAAAAATTGCAAAGAATAAGTAATGGAAACCTAATTATTGGTTGCTTCAGGTTGCTAACAGCTTGCATTCGCATATTGGTCTTGTTGCTCATTAGGGCCCTAATTACCCGAAGGAAAGTCAATGTCACTGCTCTTTAAAGATGAACCAAGGTGGAAAAGAAGAGAGTAGAATGAAGGCTAGAGTGTTGAAATGGAGAAGATGAAGGGGGAAGTAAACAAAGTCGTCACATTTCAAATAGAAACAGGTGCCCTTTAGTAGAGGTCTCACCATTCACAAAGAATGTTCTGTTTGAACTTCAGCAAGCTTCTAGTTAAATCACACTGTGGGGGAGCGGCTATTCTCCCAAACTAAATACTAATTTGAATAACCTTCACCTTTGTTTCTAATTCAAACAAATGCATTCAGACAACCCCATTTAATTTAGTTTTGGCAAACAGCAAACCACATGTAGCAAATGATTCAATATTTGTATAAATAGTGGTGGAAAACTATGTTATGGGTGTGAGTTTGGAGATTGGCTGGCGCCTGTGACCCCAAGTGAGAGAACAGAGAATCAAATAAAATATGCGATACCTTTTTACATTTATTTAACCTTTTATTTTGTTGAACATTGTTTTTCATCATAATTCTTTTGCTACAATACTTTAAGCGATTAAAGTAAACGATTTACCCCATCAGCACCACCAGAGTGTCCTTGGCTCAACATGCACCAGTGACCTCTATAGTCTGGCCGGGCGCCTGCGGGCTTGCCTGTAAGCTACCCAGAGATGCATTGTCCTCCGATGCTGTAGCTCTGAGGTGGCTGCATGATGGGCCAACAGTGTGAAAAGGAATCAGTCGGCTGACAGTACACGCTTTGGAAGACAGCATGTGTTCGTCTTCGCTGCTCCCGAGTCAGCGCAGGGGTGTTAGCGGTGAGCTGAGCATAAAAATAATTGGCTATTCCAAATTGGGAGGAAAAATGATACAAATTATTGGTGAAGCCCTATAGCCTGGAGATCGCAAGTTCAAATCCAGGCTATGTCACAGCCGACCGTGACCGGGAGTTCCTGGGGGGTGGCGCACAATTGGTAGAGTGCTGCCCGGGTAGGGAGGGCTTAGGTTGGCAGTGGAATCCATTGCTCACCGCACATCAGCAACCCCTGTGGCCGATAGGGCGTCTGTGGTTCTGCAGTGGAGCCAACGGATCTGTGTTGTCCACCGGCACTATAGGTCTGGTGGCATCGCTGTGGATCCGCAGTGTGAAAAATTATGGATTTGCAGGAGCATGTTTTGGAAGACGCATGCTCCAGCCACCGTTTCCTGAGTCGACAGGGGGGTTGTGGCGGTGAGCTGAGAATACAGATAGTGATTGAGCATACTAAATTGGGGAGAAAACCATGGTTAAAAAAAAAAAAAAAAAAAAAACTATTGGCGACTACTACATTTTTCAGAAAAAAAAGTGTTGATGCTGATAGAGTAAAAAGAAAATATATTAACAGGAGAATGTGTAGCAGTGGAACGTGCCGTTGCTGGAAATGGTATGTCTAAATCCACTGTTTGGAAAAGTACATTTTTGTATTCAGCAGTAATAGAAGTCCATGTAGCTTTGTACAATGCAAATCTTGCAAAATATTACTGATATATGACAGCAAAAACATGAAAAATTAATCTCTGAAAAGGGTTGTATTCTTCCTATAGCTGGGCTAAGTCAGATGTACATGACTTCTTTTGCCCAAAATGATTATGCGAATTTGCAAGAGCATCTTAATGTGTGACTATATATGGTAACAAAGTTTTAAAGAAGCCTGTTATCTTCTTTTAAAGCATATAGTTTATTTACGTTTTAACTGGAAATCAGGAATAGACTTTACACGGAGGGTACTTTAGTTTCACTAGCGTATGTTTGGAATTATGATATTTGTGAAGATGATTGGGTCAGGTCGGGTATGCAAATATTTCAAAGGAATCGGGTTCGGATCAGGTTTTAAATTTAGGCCCGAGCAGACCTCTATGCTACAATATATTAGCAATTAGATTTTTCTCATAGGGTTTTACGGGAGACCCAAATCTCTTCAAAGGGGCTCTCAAGTAGAAAAAGTTTGAGAACCATTCCCTTTACTATGTTATTCTGTAGACCAGAGTGAAGCATTACTGCTGTAAATACTCAGCACCTTTCAAGGTTTGCTTCATAAATCTTACAGCCCCGTTGAAAATTGAAAACTATTTTATCAGGGTTATGCTAGACACAGTCATTTATATTAAATCATTCTCATTTATTAAAGGCACTGTGTTATGTATTTGGGTCACCAGTCACTGACAGTCTTCTTACATTTTTTGTATTTAAATGCACTGGCAACCATTACAAAATACAAACAAACAAACAAACAAACAAACAAAACATGTAACATTACAAACTGTTTTGGCAAATACAAAAAACATAGATTTGCCTTATAGTGTGAATTGTGACCTAGATGATGTCTCTGGAGTTGGGCATGGCTATAACTGGAAGTGCAATAAATGCATTGCTAGCACTGATTTAATGCAGAAAGTGACTAGCCAGCGCTGTGATGCTGATTGTAAACATGTAGGACCAAATGCAAGGGGGGGGGGGGGGGGGGAAGTATAGTGTAGTAAAATATGATTCTGCAGCCTTACGTAAACAGAATCGTATAACAAGTTGCTTACCCATGAAGACTTCTTTTGATTGTTTTGATGTGTTGTCCTCAGTGGATGAGAACCATTGCAATTTATACTGTATTTTAACTGCTGATGCGTGGAAGCACGCTTTTACTAATTGTAATCATATCGGTCTGCTTTTAGGAATCAACCGCTTAACATTATTTTTTGGCGAATGGAGAGATGTATGGATTGTTGCCCTGGCATTACAGTGTATCCTACTTTGTGAATTCTTCACATACACTGGGAGCTGTTGTGTGAACATGCATTTGTCTTGGGAATATAGTTTTTGTCATCAACCATAATGACAAGGTTCTCTTCTGAACCCGAGTGTTTAGGCAACATTTTGGGTTTTTTGTTTTTTTTTGTTTCTCATCAGTAAATTGAACTAATAGAGAAGCTCCTTCCTGTCCACTGTAACTGAAACTGATGTATAACAAGAACAACAGCCTTGTACTGACAACAAACCAGATATGCTATTAGTCATGTAAGGTTTAGCCAAGTTACAAGTGTTGCTACATTGTATTTTTCCACTTTTTGTTCAGCTACTGCCCCGAGGAGCCATATTTTTACTGCATCTGTTTTTATTGCAGTTCATGAACCATTTTATTGCAAGGGATCCTAAGCCAATCCGCTATTTAATTAACATAATTGTATCACCCACTAGTGCGTTTTTATATTAATAACATGGCCTAGGCAGCCATAAAACCATTGATCGAAGAAAAAAGAATTATGTGTTGTTACTGGTATCAAATAAAATAACAGGACAAAGTTAGATAAATAAGCAAAAACCAAATTAATAAATAAGAGGTTGCCGTTCAGAAGTCAGATAAGGTTTTTAGGTAACCCACAGTCATCTTAAAGTTAAAAATAAAAACTGAATGTTTGTTTGAATGGGTTATAATTATCCAATGGTAATATTGAATCTCCAAGACTATTTATCAAAATGTGTCTAAGCAAAAAATGTAGCCAGCAGCAAATTATGTTCTAGTCTGGTCCTTTGCAGAAACGTGCCTTTTTTCTAAATATATATTTTCTGATGGATTTCTAGTTCCACACAGGGATTTTTGCCATACCACTGTAAATATGATGTTCAACTGCAAAGTCAGTTCAAAAGAGTGGCATCCCAATCGGTCACTTACCCTACTTAATGGTATTCTCTTCATTGATATTTTTCTTTTTTTCAATGAAAATCACAATGGACTAAATACATGTTGGTTATAAACAGAAAACAAATAAAGCGGGATTTAACTTGTATATTAATAATAAAGTAGCATATAACAGTTATAGGAATGCAAGTGTCTGCGTATAGATTATATAGTTACGATTTCAATAGTAACTTTAATGTAGCCTTTTTCAATTTATAGTACTGTTTTAAAGACTTTAGAACCATAACAATATGAGTATTGCTTTAGTGTTGCTGTATCCTTGTATTTGCCAGATTAAGGGTGTATATAACAGACATACACATTTATTAAACCATTGAAAATTCATTTTCACAGTTATGAACAAATCAGACTTACGTAATTCCAAGGTTTTGCTGTACCTGCAACAGAATAAGACAAGAGAACAGCTATTTCTCCTAAAGTGTCGAACACAACCCTGAAGCCAGAAATGTTGGTCGGATACCTGTATTCTTAATTTGGAAATGATCGGGTTGTAATATAAGTTGGTACTCCTCTCTGTGCCCCCCCCCCCCCCTCCCCCTTCCCTTTGAATGTTTATCCCTACATTAACCTATGACAGCACACACAGTCTATGCATTTAAAAAATGTACTTGTAAAACACGCTTTAGTACTGCGTTTCCAGATATTATCAATATGAATACCTATTTTACAGACCCCTTGCTGTTACCAGACATTATTGATTAATCAATGTTGTAGAGAATGTCAACATCTAATTCCTCTTCCTCTGTAATAAGCCACGGGGTTCAAAGAATACTTACTCTGCTGTATCAGAAACACTATTTATAATATCTAGCGATATATATAATATATTATATATAATATATATATATATATTATATATATATATATATATATATATATATATATATATATATATATATATATATATATTATATATATATATATATATATATATATATATATATATATATATATATATATATATCACATCTGCTGAATTTACCAAATGATTACTTAGTATTCAGGAAACATTTAAAGAGCACAGGAGATCAGAATCATAGATTAAAAATACAGAGCATGGAGCACAGAGTTTTTTCTAAACCTTCAGGAGCTCAGATGCTGTCTTGCGGGTGCATAAAGAAATTGCATACATTTTCAAAATCATGGATGTTGTGGATGTTTTGAAGCAAAAGGAAATTTTCAGACAAGAATAAAACAATTTATTAAACGTAGCTATTAGTGTTCTGTGGTGTTTCCAGCTGTTCAGGGTTTTCATTCCTGTCAGTTAGCTTGCTGTTATGTTTGCGTCAGAATATAATTTGTAACCTAGTTGCTGCTCCATGTTGCTCCAACTGTGCCCACTGAGACTTAAGGACAGTACCTCTTAACTTGGAAGACCAGTGGCCAAAAAATGATTTTCAACATCTCTTCATATTCAATGAAACAACCGATGTGGATAGCCCTAAATCACAAAGTGATTCATGGAAAAAAAAAAATCATAGTCATAGAAAGAAGTTGTTGCTCTTCATTGAAAGACAAGTGATTGGTCAACCAACTCCAAACATCTTTTCATTTGACTGTCCAGTAACAGCTTTTTTAATGTGTTTTTTTTTTTGTACATTCAGAGTTTTTCTTTTGTTTTCTTATTTTCACCACACAATTAACCAAGAATTGATTTTCCTTTTCCATAATAATAATAAGAAAAATACAGACCCTCCTGCCCTGCCACTTCTCAGGAATGCCAAATTGTAATTTTGTTCAATTTCATTATTTTTCTTTTTCTTTTTTTCCTTCATGAATAAAATATAGCTACTGACACCATTTTGTTATTGAAGGCCAGACTTTCTATTTTCAATTCTCTGTGCCCCTACAGCCCACTTTCATGTACCCTGGTTTTTAAATGTTTCTCCTCTCAGGTAAGTAAACCGGGATAGTTAATAGACACATTTAAAGAGACAAGCAACTCTTTTTTTTAATGTCCTGTGTTTGTTTTTTTTTTTATTTCTAAATGTCTAAGTATTCTTTCTTTAGGTGCTTGCCAGATGGCTGTGAGCACGGGGGACAATGTTCCCAGTCCTGGAGCACCTTTTACTGTGACTGTTCAGGAACAGGCTACACTGGAGCCACCTGCCATAACTGTAAGTGGGAGAGTATTCTGATTTATTAAGGCAGTAGATATTGATTGAGACAACAATATGGAACAGAAATATTTTTTGATGGATCACTCTGTCACTGTAAAACTAATCTTGATTTAGATAAAGTTTTGGCTGGTTTCACAGACCTGTACTGAAGCTAATCTGGGACTTCCTTACCTGAGGTAATATTAGGCAGTCCAAGATTAGTGCCAATTGCATCTGTGAAACCAACCAGTATCTTTTAACCTTAGTCTAATTTAAATAAGAAATCATTAGGCAGTCCAAGATTAATGCTAAGGTTAGTCCTGGTTTCATTTATTTTTTAAAAGACAGAAGCTGTGTATTTTTTTTTTCAAGCATGGAGACATGAATTTCAAATATAGAGTATCCAGCTCTGCTTGGGTAAGAGTGTCCATAAAATTTATATTTTTATAGCTAATGGTCTAACTATTACTTGTAGTTCAAAAACTGTACTGTTTCACCAAAAGTAATTAACTAATTTGTGACGTATTTGAAATATTCCATATCCTGAATCCACGTCTCATTTTCATTAGCATTTACAATCAGGCTTGTGTCCCTGAAACACAGACAGACCTTAGTGTGTCAAACTGCTATCCTGTGGCTTATTCAGCCTGTATTGAGTAAAGCAAAAGAAAGATTAAGCCCCATGCATTTTGTCTTCTCTCATTTCTCATACTACATTATGTTGCATCCCGAGAACATATAAGAAATGCACAGAATGAGCAATTTTTTGGCTATTGAAGCACACTAGGAAAATAGTTAGCATTGATTACCATGAGTGTGTGTATAGATGTTCTTATTGTCTGTCTTCAACTTTATAGGTTCGGTAGTTATAGACAATTAAGATGAAGAATGTCTACACTCAATTACATCAAGCTTAAACTCTAAAGATGTATTGGCTGTGCCAACCACGTATGCTGAACTGGGATGGATAACGTGACATCTTTTTTGCTGTCATTTGTCATTTTGAAAATGTCTTCTAAGGTTTGGTAAAATACAAACAGATCAGTTTACTACCTTCTTGCAAGAGGGCAGAGCCCCCTTATCAGGGGTCTACTTAAGCTCTCAACACATCCCTGGAGTTCCCTTAAAGTTGTTATAGCTAGTAAACTAATATGGTTGGACTTTAGATTAAGGGACATACATAATCATGCAATAACAAGGTAATACCTGGGTAACTACAAACATGTCCTGCTTGTATGTGGCAACTACTGGTGAAATAGGTGTGTAAAAATGTTTACAAGGTTATGTCCATGTAACTATACAGTTGTTACTGTGTAATAAATACAATATGCAGTAATCATACTGTTATTACACTACTCATAGACTGTAGTGCTACTAATAATCAATTCCATATGTTGCAGCTGTCATACACTTTGATTTGTTATGCAAGTTTCAAGAGTGGAGTTTTGAGAGAAACATGTCATATGAATTACTTACATGTCTTATGTTTAGATAGTTAGTCGTTTCAATTTAGCAATCTCTGTGGTTTGATACTTTTATCAGGCAATGTGTGTGTGTCTGTATATATATATATATATATATATATATATATATATATATATATATATATATATATATATATATATATATATTTTAAATGAAACACATGTTTACTGTAATATGTTTCTAGTCCCAAAGCTGACATTTAATCTATAGGTAAATCAGAATTGTTGCAGGAGGGAGCACTGAGTGTAATACAAATCCCAATGTGCAGATGATCTTCAATTCTGGCAGTTATTTCAAATCAGATTATATTATTGGTTAGCATGGTGGATAAATAGGCTAATGTGGTGAGTGGGAGTTTTCCCATTGTTTCAATCTTGCAATGTGGCACTTTTAATTGTGCTCCACATTATACAGGACAGAAAGACACTAAACAAAGAATTTGAGTTGTCGACTATTAAAGTTACAAACAATTCAAGCTATAAGCGAGTCATCTCTGAGGTTGATCTGGAGTTCAGCTGAGACGGTTCTCTCTAAAATTCTAGAACACTGCAGTCTGGCATGCAGTGTCTGTACCGTCAGTTTGTGACAACCTCCTCCTGACAGTTTGTGAACCATAACAACATGTATTCATTGGCACCTTGATAGAGGCCAATTATTGCATTTGTCTGAAAACTGAACTGGAAATCCCAAGAGCACATTCTTTGATCTAATTAAGAAAATGAAGAAAATACAATTTTAAATATAGTATTACAGTAAGATGCCAATGCACCCAAAAAACAGCTTTTAGGCTGTCCTCACAAAGTGCTTAGTACGGTAAATCCAAAAAACGTGCAATAAGGCACAATTATTTCAAATCTGGAGTGCAATCTTATGTCATTTTGCTGATACTGCTTTCTTTCCAAAACAGCTTACAAGCAATAATTAATCTACAAAATTAATTACACCTTGTGAACAGGATAGCTTGTGGGTGACGTCAGACCAGGAAGTGCAGAGACACAGTACTGTGGTTGAATGCACTTGTGCGTGAGTTTAATTATAAATCAAAGATTTAAAAGAAACAATTTCACAACACAACAAAAACAGAACAGTGGCTAACATAAACAGACAAAACACAAGGAACAAAAAAGTATCGTGCTGGTATAAAACTATGGCAAAGTGGTTGATAGTGTGCAGGTGATTAAAGAACAGACACATAATTGTTGTCCAGGTGAAAAGGTCTGTTTCATTTATTTTTAAATCCACTGCCTAACGTCAAAACAATCAGTAAATAATAATAATCCTGTTATTGTTATACACCCACACAAAACACAAAATACATACATAAGTCTGCTTAGTGCGTGAATTAGTGCTCGTGGTGCAAATACAGTTTTATTTGTGACAAAGGTGCAGTGTTGTCCAGTTTCGTGCTGGCCCCTGGCGATAGCTCTGGAACTGTGTGAACTGTCTGGCAACGTACAAGAGAAGATGAGACAATTACAAACAAACAAAAACACAACACTCGATTTCTGGCAACAATACACTTTTACTGTCCTGGCTTTTACTCACTACAAACCAAATGCAAAGGAACAGATTACGATTCTCCGTCCCCCTTATATGCTGTCACTCATGACCCCTTGGTAAACGAATGCAGCTGCCTTTACAATCTGTGGCTGCTACATTGTTTCCCTTCCAGGTCAATACGTTCTTGCAGCGGAGTCTCGCCTTTTTCCAGAATGACTGACTTCCCAAACCAGGAAAAGAACTGTCAAGCCAGCCCAATCAAAAAAACTCTGTCCTCGCTTAGTACCCTCACAGGTCAGGATGAAGATTTACAACCAAGGTTCATTGTATTTCTGTCACAAAAACTAGCACGGGTAGCAATTGTTTTCTCTCTTTCAGTTGTCTTTACTCATGACTCGCGTCTCTCTTTCCGCCTCTGAACACACTAACACCATTCAGCCAAAGCTGCAGGTTTATATACATGTGAGCTTCTCCAGAGTAGCAATAAATTAATCAATCTGGAGATGGTCACAATGTACCCGAGTTTAGCATGGATCAAGTATTTTAACCACATCCATGCTGCAAAACAACAATAACAAAACATTGACGTTGGGTGACCGCGTGGGGCCAGTACGGCCTGTAAGTACCGTGGCATAAAGTCTACCAGCCTCTGGAATTCTGCAGGAGGGATGCGGCACCATTCTTCCAAGAGAAAGTCAATCAACTCACGCCTAGTTGATGGAGGTGGAAAACACTGTCTCAGGTGTTGATCCAGAATATCCCATAAATGCTTGATTGGGTTCAGATCTGGTGACTGAGAAGGCCATGACATATGCATAACATCAGTGTCATGCTCATCAACCCATTGGGCGACCGCACGTGCTCTGTGGATAGGTGCATTGTCATCCTGGAAGACACTCCCCCCGGCAGGAAAGAAATTCTGCAACATGGGGTGAAGATGATCACTCAGTACCATTAAGAAGCGATTAGCATTGACCTTGCCTTCTAAGGGAATGAGTGCACCCAAACCTTGCCAGGAAAATGCGGCCCTCATCATTACGGAACCACCAGAACCCTTCACTGTTGGAACCAAGCATTCAGAGCTGTAGAGTTCTTTAGGTTGGCGCGCACACATGCACTCATCCATTTGTTGAGAACACGATGAAGGATGATTCATCTGACCATATCACATTTCTCACCTGCTCGGTAGTCCATTCATGGCAGCAGTGTATCCATCTGCTAATGGATTTTTTCAGCAGGATAATGCCTCATGTCGCAAGGCTAGGATTGTCCAGGAATGGTTCCATGAACATGACAGAGAATTCAGCTTACTGCAGTGGCCTGCCCAGTCACCAGATCTCAATCCAATTGAGCATCTGTGGGATGAGATGGAACGAGCTATTCGGAGTAGAGATCCACTACCAGCCAACTTGACACAACTGTGGGAATCATTGGAGTCAACATGGGCCAGCATCCCTGTGGAACACTTTCGACGCCTTGTAGAGTCCATTCCCCAACGAATTGAGGCTGTTCTGAGTGCAAAATGGGGTGAAACTCAATATTAGGAAGGTGTTCCTAATATTTTGTACACACAGAGAGGTGGGGGTACCCCATCACACACCTTGAAAAAAAGTCTGCGTTTTGTTTTGCAAACATTTAATTACATACACCAGCCTATGTCGGGGAAAAAATAAAACTGACAAACAATAGTATTCAAGTCAAACATATGTTTATTTGTATAGCTTAGAAAATAATAATTTTAGGCATAAACATAGGCAATACAGCCAAACCTGCACAGAGGCATTCCTTTGCTTCATAAAGAGGCCTCTCTTGTATTCCTGGCTCAAGCACCACATCGATCTTATCAATTTTCTGTTGTAGAAAAATAGCATTGTAAATAAATAGTTGTTCTGAAATATATGTGAACTGTTACAAAATCCCTAAACCTAGTTCTGTGAGAATATAAATATTAACTTGTTCTGGCAGGGCATAAACAAGTGCATTTGATATATGTATACAAAGGGTTGTGTTCTCATTAGAAGCATGTTTGAATAAACAGTAATTACAATATCATACCAATTTATTATTTTCTTTTTACGTTTTAATCAGGGTAAGCAGCCAGCCATTTTTGCTTAATGGCGGTATCATTGGAGGTTAGCCACAGCATTGCAACTAGGAATCGTGTTTTAATTAAGCATATTTATGCCAGTTGTGCTTGTTTGCCAATTTTTGGACGACCACAGAAGTCCTTTGTATTTAATTTAAATGTGAAAGCAACACTGTATTTCCTATATCTGTAAACCCTTGTACCTGAAATACATATAAAAAGAGCTACTCTGTAATAATAGAACAAAATGGGTTGTATTTTCCACTCATATGACTTTTGGCTTGTTTTCACATTGAAGCATCATCATCATCATAATAATAATAATAATAATAATAATAATAATAATAATAATAATAATAATAATAATAATAATAATAATACTTGTCTGTTTTATATATTTTTTAAACCTAATCTTTGATATTGCAGCAATCTATGAGCCCTCATGTGAAGCCTACAGACACACAGGAAGGACATCAGGTTACTTTTCCATTGACTCAGACGGGAGCGGTCCATTGGGTCCCACTCTGGTTTACTGCAATATGACAGGTAAGCAGTACGTGTAGGATACGTTTGGATGGTGTACCTTTTTAACATAATTGTCGGATACTTCAATTAAACCATCATGTAAAATACAGTGAAATGTACTGGCCACTGCTTTCGCTTCTGTGTGCATCTACTGTACAATATTACCCTGCTTGTGAAATAAGTCCATCTCAGCAGTTATGTACTTTGATTCGTTATGTAGAGCTCACAAGTTCAGTTTCAAAAGAAGTTAAAGCAAAGCAAAAAAAAAAGCTGGAAAAAAGCTGTAGAAGGAGAGGGGGCATGTCACTCTCCAGAAGATATAGGAAATTCAAGCATAATGAACTGCCTTGAAGTAGGGCATGCACACTAAACTTTCTTTCAGAACAGCACATGGGATACCTATCTAGCAAATGGAATTTCCAGACAGGTAATTATTGCACTAGCTATAAAAAGGGCCTGTAGTTTTGCCTGACTGTATACACTGACTGACCACTTTATTATGACCGGTACCTAATATTGGACTGGGGCCACTGTTAGTCCCGATTACAGCCTTGACGTGACATAGCATAGACTCCACATGGTGCTGGAAGGTGTCTCGAGGGATGTTAATCTATTCAGTCACTGATATTTCATGTAAATGAAGTAGGCAGAGGAATGTGATGTTAAATGTGTCATTCCTGTTCATCCCAAACATACTTGTTTGGATTGAGATCGGGGGGGGGGGGTTGCTATGGAAATAATGCTTCTCAAACCTATCACACACAGTTCTGGTTTGGTGGATGGGTGCTTTATCACTATCGGCATACAAGTGCAGCACTGTTGGGTGAACCTGATACTAGTTCATTGTGCTTGTTATTGTCTATAAGAAGTATTTATCAACAGGTATTCAATAAATGCTTTCATAATGTGTTGATTTGAAAACAAGAAAAGCTGTCCTACCTCCCATTTCCAATTGAGTACCAATCAATGGCAATTAGTCAGTTTATGGCATTGGTACATCAGTACGCCATCTGCTTTTAAAACACTTAATGTGGAGTGGAATTGAATTGAAATTGATTGGTACTCAGTTGGAAACGTGAGGGAGGACAGCATTCTTGTTTGATATCAGCATGTTATGAATGGATTTATTAAATAATGTGTATATGTAACAGGTATTCTACACATTCCTATTTCATACACAATTCGGCGATGACAAATCTAAGCAGGTAGACTGTAAACAAGTGGCCAGGCAGTGCTGAATCAAATACATTTTTTGAGGTTTTCCACAAGCCCACCTCAGTGGTCTTATTTTAATATGGTTATTTTATTTTAGAAGATCACATTGATGGTCCGCCATTCAATTCCTAGGTAACTGTGGAGCTAAATAATTCAGCAGTCCAATACTCCTTGTTGCCTTTTTTAAGCTTTCACTACAAGGCTTTTCCGTCATGGGAGTATACTTTAATGTGTTCCATCTCCCTGTAAATAGGTTCATTTAACACTTTAAAAAATCGTGCAGTAGCTGTGACTGGAAATAAGAACATGGCAACTCATTAATCAAAGAACTGACATATCGGGATTAAGATTAATAACTGTGAGGTTTCCAATGGCATGCCATGTGTTGTGAGGTAGACCAAATACTGCAGTTTTAAGATTGAGGACTTTTTTCTACCCTCAGCTATCTAGATGAATTGTGAATAGCATGCTTCAAGAATGCAAATCAGAATGTATTACACCTTATATGCAGAGCTATTGTACTTGTTTTGTATTTTAGTCTGAATATGAAGCAAAATAAATAGATTAGATACATAAAAGTATAAGAAGGTGGACAAACTTGTAATGCCTTCATCAGTATTATGAACATATTAGTCAAAATGTTTGTTTCTGTAAGTGGGAAGCTGAAAATAAGGTGCAAACACATTGTGACAGCTAATGTATGCGGCGTGAGTATGCAAATTACCTCACGCTTAACTGGGAAATAATAAAAAAAATGTGCTGTAATATATTTAACAATAAATTGCTCCTAATTATCACAGCATTAATAGTATCAACCCAGCATTAAAACAATGTTGGGTAATATTTTTGCAAAGATAGGTAAGGGTTTTATGGATAAAAAATATTTGTTCCTTAAAAAGTAGTCCCTGCAGAGTTAAATGATGGGTGAGTTAATCTAACCCATTTTTTTAAAAATCATGGCTTCACAGGGGTATTGTTTGTTTTGTTGGGTTTTTTTTTTAACGATTTCCTACGACTATCATTGTAGATGATAAAGTGTGGACTACAATGCACCACAACAGCATGGAGCTGACCAGGGTCCAGGGTTCGAGCCTGGAGAAGCCATATTCCATGCAGTTCAACTACAGTACCAGCCGAGAGCAGCTGCAGGCCATAGTGAGCGGGGCGGAACACTGCGAGCAGGAGATCCTCTACCGCTGCAAGAGGTCCCGGCTACTCAACACCCGCGGTAAGCAGTCAGGAGCCTCTTCCTTTACAGTGGTTTCTCAGGGTTGTGTGTGATCTTACCTAGGCTCTCTTTGCTGTTCTGAAAACAAATGTGTAGGAGTCTGTTCAACTGAATGAGCTAGTTACATTTTTTGTACCAAGGTTATGCAAATCAAACATTAACACTAGAACGAACGCGTTTATAGGCATACCTAGAGCAACTATGACCGGTCAATTTGATGGGCATATTAAAAACAATATAAATATTATAATGAAAGGACGAACAATTGAATATAAGTCATAGTTTTATTCAGGATCATATAAATCATCTACACAACCGAAACATTAAAAATACAGGGACATTTAAACAGAAATGCGTTTATATACAGACATATTACATAAAGCTACATACATATATATAAATATATATATATATATATATATATATATATATATATATATATATATATATATATATATATATATATATATATATATAAATACATGGGTTTATATTGCATGCATAAATAGGTATATGCATATACGCATATATACGCAAATCGCTTTAAAGAGTGGTTGCCAAGGTTTTAATTACTAGCTTATTAGCATTAGCATTGGACCCCATTTTCTTGTGTTGTTGGTTCAGTGCCTGTTTACTGAACTTTAATGAAGTTCATTACTAGATGTTACTGATAGTTTATTAATCTAGTTAATAAAGTTACTTTTATTCAGCTTCTACTTGAGTTGTCTGCGCTAAGTTTGAAGGAGTGACTTGGTTCCTAAAAAACTGGAATACCAAATCCCTAAACCCATAGCTTGCTGTGAGCCAGAGCACTAATCGGAAAGTAATCCTTCAGATCTCAGTCCCAGCTTTCTGATCTTCTTGAAATTCGGAATATACTATCGCTAGCTAGAAACAACATTGTACCAGCTATATTCTCTTTCACCCGACTGAATGCACATAGCAGTGGTCAGCGATCACAGATAACATCTTTAATAAATTAACACTGCTGAATAGGGACTATTGTTAATGGATGAAACAGGTTGTATAAAGTAAATTGCAATACACTAAAAACTTATCCAGACATATGTTATCCGAACAGCCCCTTCGTAATGTGTCTTGTTCTAAACAGTGCTTTTCTGCTGTCATAGAAAATGTGCTTTATTTACAGAACAGTTCAGTACTGTGTGTTATATATTTATTGAATCATATATTTTTAGGAGGTTTCTTGAGTGGGATTCGAACAATTTCACAGTTGATTTGATAATCTTATTGATAATCATTGACCCATTAGTTGGTGGAAAGAAATCTAAGCATTGTTTTGAAGTGTTAACCTGTAATCCAAATCTGACAGGCCTTCTCTCTGCCAAGGAGATGCAGTTTTTATATATACAGTGGAGGTCAAAATTATGGGGACACCTGGACATTATACTGAAATACAACTAAAAAAGGAAGATTCAGCATAAACTATTGATTTCTATGAAAATGTAGTAACCTTCTAAAAGAAAATGCAACAGAGGATATGTTTTGCTGGCAGGTCAGATAACTGGGGAGGCCAGCATAACAATTTCAAACCCTATTGTTCTTTCTGATTTATGTAATTAAGGTTAAGCCTGGCTGTGTGTTTAGGGTCATTATCTTATTGAAAAACAAACCCTTCACCCACTAGTCATCTTCCTGATGGTATTGAATGATGTTGAAGAAGGGAATGATATTGTTTCTTTACAGATGTACCTTCTATTTTTACAACAAAACAACCCCAAACCTTCACGCTACTACCATGTTTTACTGTTGGCACTACATAACATCCTGACTCATGTATTGTTTCCTCTTGGAGCTGAAAAGTTCAAATATTGATTCACCTGTACACAACACTCTTCCTCATTGCTCTTTTGCATTTTTGATGGTTTCCTTGTCTGCACAAAGGTTTTCAAGCAACAACTCTCCCCATCATACCAGACCATACTCAAAGATGTCTCTTTACTGTTTCCTTTGATATGGTGACTTTTGATGTGGAATTGAAATCAGCAGCAAGTTGAGAGCTGATTAGGAAACAATTAGCCTTGGACTTTAGAACAATCAAGTCTCATGTATTTTAGTTGTTTTCTTCTCTCTGCCTTTTCATCTGGCTGTCCCAGATTTCCACATGGCTCTCTTGTCTCAATTAGTTCAGGTTCTGAAAGCTGTCTGTAGCCTTGTGACTGTGAGGGGAATCTACACTCCATTAAAAGGGGTAAGAGTTTCATGGGAGAAACTGAGGTAAAATGCCAGTAAAATGTATCCACTGTTATATTGCCTTCTGAAATGGCCATAAATGGAAATGGTTTGTATAAACCAATGGTTTAGGTATAGTTTTCCTTTCTTTGTAGGATTTCAGTATATTTACAGGTGTCCCCATAATTTTGACCACCAGTGTATGTGTGTGTCTCTCTCTCTCTCTCTCTCTCTCTCTCTCTCTCTCTCTCTCTCTCTCTCTATATATATATATATATATATATATTACAGAATGTGTCAGTCTTACGCATCAGAAATCAACCAGCCTTTCACACAAATGTGTCTGTTACGTATTTCAGGTGTTCCTATTTTTTTTGTCACATCCTGTCTTAGCTAAAAGAACTCACTGATTGCTCTTGGTGGAGAGTTCATCTGAAAATCTCTAATATATTAACCCATAGTGTATTGATAATCGTGAGATTATTACAAAAGACTTTAATAAAGACACTGAATTGTCAACGTTTAAATTCGACCCAGCTATTACATCTTATGTAAATCTATGTGGGCTGGTGTTGCCTTCTCTAATGTCAATAAGTGTGCTTGTTTATTGGATTTTTCATTTTCATTATCTCAAATGTTGCTTCTGCTGTTTATGAACATTAACACCACAAAATATACAGTGGAGAGCAATGTGGGATGGATAAGAATAAAATAAAAAAAAAATACTTTTATGTTAATTGAATGTCCATCTCATGTCATCCCTGATAAAATATGTATTGAGTGTTTGTAGATAACAAAAAGGAAACCATACCTGCACTGCCATCAGCTACATATTTCTGAAATGTGCAGTTTTGAAAGAAAACATGTTATACAAAACAAGGACTATAGTTTAATTTTATATATGATGCCTGGAACTATATGAGGTGAAAGGAAGTTCTCAGTTTCCATGCCATGTTTACTGTAACATGTTTCCTTCAAAACTGTACAATTAAGACCTATATAAGGAGTGGAAGTATATAACCTGTAAGACGTACAGAATTATTTGTTATCTCCAGTCATTTTAACTAAGTTGGAAGTCAGTAGGGAGAGGCAGTAGATCTAACATGCTTTAATGGAGGGCTGATAATAGGCAAGCTTTTGGCAGAAGCCTTTTGTTTACTGTATTTAATTGCATTTTATCAGTTCTACAACAGATCATTGAGAACGCAAAGCAGAACAGTATTAGTCACTTATGGACAGGCACTGCAGCATTGTCATTGCAATGTAAACCAGTTGATTCCTTTAAGGGACTTTAGAATAAGCAAACTTGTAAATTGTTGACACAAGCTGTGGCTGGAATAGAAAAGCTCTTTTGTAAAACGTCCAGTCCAGTAAAAAAAAAAAAAAAATGTATTGAACACCATCAATTTTACGTTAATTATACTGTTATAGTATACTGACTAAATGTCAGAAATGTCAAGCAATAGTTGTGTGTAAACTTGTAGTCCTACCCTAAACAGTTCAGCAACAATGATGGTGTGTGCTTGCATAGACAAATTGGACATAGACACAACTCCACAGTGTAACTAAACTTTATTTATTTCAGTACATTTAAAGATGTAATAGTTGACTGTTTGGGTAATAATATTTAAAAGAGCATGCTAAGAGATACATAATAATAGCTATTGCTTCTAAATATTATTTAGTGGAATGGATAACATATACCTGCTCCAAGCAGCTTGCCAAGTGCTTAGAAGCACTATGTGAAACTGGCCCCCGACAGTTGGCATCCCAGATGACCTCTGCATTAACACAATTAAAACAGGTGCCAGCAGATGCGCATGGCGCTGATTTCTTCATATGCCAAGACCACAAAAGTGACCTTGAGACCCTGGGAGGCACTGCCAGCTGTCCCTGGCAGTGCCAGGTAAACAGTACACAGGGTGGCCAGGTTCCAAGGGCATCTGGGAGGCATTAAGTGTCTAGACAATAAGCAAGTACATTTCAGCCTGTTATAGTATAGCATCGTCTTCCCAAAGTTATTATCTGAAAGGTTAGTTACAAGCACTATGAAAATACTGTATATCACCTGGCTGTCTGACCTTTTCAAAGAATATGAAAGAGCCAATAGCATTAAATGACACTTTAATTGGTTTTTATATTTCCCTTATGGCCAAGGTAAAAAAAAAAAAAAACACAGAGCAGGTCTTGCGATTGATTCATTACATTTCACTTTTTTCTACCGGGTTCCCAGCTTTCTATTTTTCTTTTCTTTTTGTCATTTCTGTTTTTTAAAATCAATTTTAATGTATAACTCTTTCATTACAAAGTACCTTTATAGAAAGACTTACCTGGCACAGCTAATTAAATAATTTAAGTGTCCTAAGTTATTGGGCATGCATAAATATTAGTTACCTGTCTACTGTTTTGAATTACTTAACTTTCCTATACCACTAAAACAGTCTGTGCCTTTGAATGGGGTTATCTTTTTGTATACAGGTCTGTAGTTTTGAATGGAGTCAATAATTTGTATACAGGTCTGCAGGTTTGAAAGCGTTACTTCATAAATAATAATAAAATATCAGTTACACTGACCAGTAAATAAAACATATCTTCTGGACAAAATACAGTCATTATGGTTTTCAGATGTTTATTTTGTCATCCATAAAATCAAAAACCCTCAAACAAATATCACTTCAAGTGGACAAAAATGTCATCTTGAATAATCGATGGACTGTTTATTCAAGATGCCTCTTCAATTATGTTGGAAAATGTATTTCTTTGGAATACTAGCTTGGAACTGCATAGTTCAAGTTCTGCTAAATGTGATACAGCAAACTTTCACATCTTCATATCGTAAAAAGTATACCTCTCTGTAAGCTGAACTGCATACTCTATCTTATTAATAAGAAAGCCCTGTTATGGTTTACCAACTAGTCTTGTACCTTAATTTACAAGTCAGGTATAACATGTACTATCACAGGAGTTTAACTTTACAATGCTGTTAGAACTGTTAGATTTACTAATAAGAGGAGCTGTAATTCAGTAGCAGCTCCTGTATGGCCCTTTTGTGTGTAATCTTAATTTAATTGTATTCATTTGGCTTCAGATTGTATAGCCAAGGATCAAATGTGTGGCATATGAATTGCTAAAAACAGGTTGCAGATAAAAAGGAGATTCCAAAAGTTTACTAATACAGTGGAACTCTGTTTATGTTTTGGGGGAGGGGGGGGGGCATAGGTCCACGAATGTGTGAAATCCGCAGATAAATTAGGTGTCATTGCGTGTGACTAGAATGTATGAATAAAATACAGAAACTAGTAATGTAAATTTAATTTGCATTTACTGAAGATGTATGCAATACATTATATTAAAAAGACAGAAGTGTGTTTTAAAAATTGTTTACCTTGACAGTGTTTCTAAGAGCAAAATCTTTAAAAAATGTGACACCTTCAACCCTGTTTTTCTAGCTTTTTCTGTTACCAAAAAAAGTAAGAAATACAAAAAATACTACAAAGCTACAAGATCATAAAACTATTTTTGTAGATATCACTATAAGGTTCATACCCTTTCTCTAACTTGTAAATTAAACGTCATGTCATTATTAGCTATTTGTGTCCCAATGCCCCCCACCCCTCTTTTGTGCCCACAGTTTCTTTACAGCATTATACTATTTGACAAGTGGTAAAAGCAAGTTAGAGGAAAGTAGAAAAGCAATTACCAGGTAGGGCCTTGACCCAGATTCGCCAATGATTGATCAATAGATTGACATTGGAAACGAGACTTACTTAATGGAGAGATTAACTTGTGCCCTGAGATTACTGTCCAAACAATTCATTCTCTTAGTAATGCCCTTAATACAAAAGAAGAAGTTACTAAAAATATAGTGGTGCCCAAATAATAGAAACAGTATTGGTGTGTATTATTCAGAAAAAATATAGAAAAAGGACTGGATAGATTGTAAAGCCTGTGGCCACACTTTGCTGGGAATTGGCAGTTGATACGTGCTTTACGACTGCAAGTCTTTTTGTAGGTGTCGCTGCATTGCTGTGTATTTTTGCGTTAAAGCAAAGGTCCCAGTCTGTTTAACAGATCGTCAAACCATTCACCCGTCATTCTAAAATACCTCTCACTGTAACATAGCCGAATTTCTGTAATTATTGTATAAATTGCATTTTCTGATGGTTGAGAGGATGTATGTACCAACAAGGTCGTATTATTTTTTTTTTAAAACCTCTTGTATAGGAGGTAGAAACTCAGCACATCTCATCTTACCAGTTACGCTAATGCAGTCTTTATTTAATGCAGTCAAAGGCGCTGCGACATGATGCATCCTTCATAAGGCAAATAGTGAAGCTGCACTGCTGTCATAGCTGTCTGCACCTGACGTTATCGCATTAATCTGCGACAGAAGTATGAACCAACCCTAAGACTTGTAAGCAAGACTAAACAGCTGCACTATTCCTTTTTGCTCTGTACAGCTCCTCATATCGTGCACTCTCCCAATAAAGGCTTTGGACACACTTATTGTGTGTCAACAATTAATACAAAAGCCTTATACAATCTTCTCAAAGCCAAAAGGAATTAGTTATGAGAAGCTGCCTCAGAAGAACAGTTAACTGCTGTTTCTGTCGGGATTGAATAAGTTTAACACGGGTGTTTCATAACGGAACATAAAATAGCAGAGTAGGTTGGACTGTGTATACTCCAAGTCAGAGAAGTTCAAAATAAGTGCATTCCATGCTCAATTATTCTTGAGGTAAAAATATACTTCCTACAGGAGTAAGTTATCAAGGAGGTTATTTGCAATTACATGTCTTGAGTGCTTTACATTTTTTGTTTTCATGTATTGATTGAATGTAAGTGTATGTTGTTATTGCCTTTTAGTTACTGAGAACAATTGAAAAAAACAATAACTGCATCTGCATGGTGGCAGATGTTGGCACATGAGTGATCTATCAATAGTGTAGTATAGGGTTTCCTACTGTTTTATAAATTCTGTACTACTTCCACACCCCCACCCCACCCCGATTTGTATCATGCTAGTAAATGCCTCATCTACACTCTTATATTTGAAGGCTGCTAAATGCTTTACACAATTATAATTAGAATTCTAAAGTTTGGTTTCTACATCTGCTATCAGCACACATTTCATTATGTTATGATGGAGAGCTACTGGGCCTTCTGGTTTTTGTTTCAAGCAAGCTCTCAGTTATTTAATTAAACCATTTATTGGCTTAATTAGTCAAGATTAAGAGGTGCTCCAGATCTTTAGACATTGATGACATCTATACCTATAAAGCCTGAGGATTTGGTGCTCTCCAGGAGCAGGGTAGGAGACCCCTGTGTTAGTACATACAGGAAGCATCAACGATACATTGTCTAATGTACCAGAAGTTGAATCTCAAAGAGCAAATACCATCTCTAAACATCATCTGAGACACCAACAACCACAGCAGAACTGTCCTGATTATTGATGATGATCAGAGTTATTTCTGAGATATTCGCATGCTCACACTGACTGATATTGTTACTAAAAGGAGAAACCCTGTGTCTTTAAAACCAGGCTCTGCTGCCTGAGCAATTCAAGAAACCCTGCTCTGTGAAGAGGCTGGAACATGTGCTTGACTAGAGAGAAGACCTGCCAAATAACAAGATAATCCTACAGATTTAGTACTTGCAGCACAGACATCCAGATGATTCAGTAGCTATCAACTAGACACTACACATGAATTCCTTTTTTATTTGAATAATTTCTGTGAATTTTGGTATTAAGCGATTATATATAAATATACTGCACGCAATTGTGTCTAATACCGTTTATCACTAACAACTCATTGAGGAGCAGGAAGGGGGGGTGGGGGGTGGGGGCTGTGGGCTCTCAGGCGCTGGACTTTCACAACAGTATAGCACCAATTTTCACAACGATTTGCACCCCTGTTATGTATTTTGAAGGATTTCACTTATTCTCGGGTTCATTTACCCCAGACCCAGACATGGAAATTGAAAGTCTAGCACAGTTGCACACTTATCACACAAAACACAAAACTAATAAAACAAAACCTCCCACATGTAGTGCTAAACTATACTTTGTTTTTCTTTTCCTTGAACTATCTCACTGGACAGCTAAGCCATTTACCAGTCACAAAACACATTTACACAGTACCTTACACACACGGTATCTTACACAGACTGCCCAGTACAAACATTTGGTTCCTGTTAAATACATGCCTGCTAATTACAGGCAGATGACATCAATTAAATTAAATAAAACAGTTACACGTGTGTCTGTGCAAAAACAGCCACACTCAAATGTATCTGACAGGGACAGAAATTAACCCTATCCCTGCCAACCCCAACACATTTTTTACAGGCAAGGATTTGCCCTGTCATAGTATTGACAGAATGAAAGAGTGGCAACAGTTTCACTCTCCAGGTAGAATGACCAAGGAAGTGCACCACTATCAGGAAGCACTGATATCAAACAGGTTTCTTTACTAAGGTCTACTATAACATGTTTTTTTTTTTTTTTTTTTTTTTTTTTTTTTTTTTCCGAAACTGGACATTTGAGACACACAATATAATACTATAACAAATGGATGTGAGCAGGTAAGATTATTGGAATTATATTGTTAGCCACAATCACTTTAAAGATATATTTGATATCATCTACAGTTTCCTAGTATTTTTTAATCATTGCTTACCGTGCTTTCTAACTACTGTTTTCTTGTAACCAGGGCCACTGAAAGAAAGGAGATGGTTCAAAAATCAGATTTTCCAAGTCATGAAGAAAAACAAGTTAAATGAAAG
The DNA here is from genome assembly GCF_017654505.1 of Polyodon spathula. Classification (NCBI taxonomy): domain Eukaryota; kingdom Metazoa; phylum Chordata; class Actinopteri; order Acipenseriformes; family Polyodontidae; genus Polyodon; species Polyodon spathula. The sequence continues at coordinate 23,999,461 of NC_054544.1, read as the reverse complement.
TTAATTAATTGAAAGATGAAAATTCAACAGTAATGTACAACACTAATAAACAAACAACTTGAGCGAGATTGAGAAACCTCCAATTACATGTATTTTTACTCCTTTAAAAAAATAAATAAATAAAGACTTGGAGTAAATGTGGAAACGTGGCCCATTGTGTAATCAGCAGCATTTTGCATATCACAATACCGTCATACAGTAACATAACTTATATACAATGTGTAGTCCTCAATCTGAAAGTACCAGAACGCCAATACAAAATATATTTTCTTAAACAAAAATGATTCATGTTTTACGTGTACATTGAACTTGATGTAACACATTAAATAGGTAATGCATGTATTTATTTTGCAACTTTCATAGGCTATTCCGCCTTGATTAACATCCCCCAGCTAAGTCAGACAAGGGGAAAACATTGGACACACATTCTCACAAAGCACCATACTAAGCCAGTGGCAAGGGCAGTCGCTCAAGCCGACCTGACTGTAACTGATATACATATACAAAGCAGCTTTAAACAAGAAAATGGGGAGTTATTTTTAAACATGATTATAGGCACCTGTAAAGTGGTTGTGGGACCCACTGGCACTGAAAAAGACAAAGGTTGTATTTGAAACAGCACTCAGACACCCATATTTTATTTACACAATCACAGGTATTACAATATAGTAAGCTGTGATGACAGCCCGAGCACACAAGAAAGTGGCTGTTTTAACACCAGCAGTAAGAACAACTACCAGCTTTGTTATTGTGAATCTACTGACTGTAAAGATGTTGTCTTTCAGATGGCACCCCCTTCTCATGGTGGGTGGGCAGGACCGGTGAGAGGCAGACCTATTGGAGCGGTTCCTTGCCTGGGGTCCAGCAGTGCTCCTGTGGACTGAATGAGAACTGCATAGACATGAACTATTTTTGCAACTGTGATGCTGACAGAGACGAATGGTAAGGACACGAAGGAATACTGTAGAATAGAGGTTGGCAAAGTTAGCCCTTCGAGTTCAGGTCTTTGTTCCAACCCTGAACCAATTAAACCTCCACCAAGGTCCTGTAGTAGTTAAATGTTTTCACATTACCTATAAAACCTGGAGTGGAATGGCCCTCCAAAACCATAACTGCCCTACAAAAATGTTCTATAAAAACTCTAGAAAAAAAATTCTATAAACTTTGTATGAAAAGTGCTATAGAAAAAACAGGTCCATTTTCTGTAAGAATTTTATAGAATACAAATTGACTATCTATAAAAACTATAGAACTTTATAGAAATATTACAGAATATTTTCATGTGGGTGGGCACCCATGTGATAGAGGCATGGTGAACTATATCATTATTGCTGTTCAAAAACCAACAGGCAGATTTAGTTAACAAGTACAGACAACCATGTGTCTTGTGGTGTATGCAATCTTTATTAAAAAGAGTGCGACAGAAACGTCACTAAGACAAAATCTATTTAGTGGTATCAAATATATTTGTCATCCCTTGTTTTGTATCTGCTGACTGTTTGCAGGACTAATGATACAGGCCTCCTTTCCTACAAAGAACATTTACCTGTGAATCAGATGGTGATTGGAGACACAAGCAGAACCGACTCAGAAGCAGTGTACAGAGTAGGGCCTCTGCGTTGCTACGGTGACAGTAAGTGGGAAAAATGTACTCAGTGCTGCACTGACGGACACTTCAACTGTCAAATTTTCTGTGACATTATATGTTCTTGTACTGAGTAGCATTTTCATTCTTCTAAGCTGAGCAATGAAATTAAATTTGATTACATTTCCTATAAAGTGGATGCCAGTTATTAGCAACACTGATGAAGACAACTTTTGGTTATTAACAACATTTTCCCAGGAACCAATCTCGTCCCATAAAGTTTCATTTTAATGGAATTCTGATATTATCAGCTGCAAGCCGCTTATTGTCAACTTTTTTACTAGTTGCCAGTGCTACAGAGCGAACTTGCATGATTTATGTGCATACTTAAAGCAGTTTTTGAATTCACAACTGCGTATTTTGGACAGACTGAGGCAGAATCGTGGCTTTGAAACTGGCTGCACACAAAATTGAGATGTATTTACAGCGGGAGGTGGTACATTGTAAAAAGCAGACAATGTTGGACAACTTCTTATATTAAAAGTGCCTTCTTTAGAATTGATTGTAAGCATAAGACATATTTTTTATGTTTGCTTTGCACATTCTAAGGACAATTATAGTACAACGCTGTGTAGTACTATTGAAGCCTACTCCCTTTTTTTGTTTTACACACGTGTGAAGTAGTAGTAAACAGTTCTGTGTTTGGGTATTTTGTGTTTCTCATGCTCATTTTTTAACACTGTAACATTTAAAGCATGTATTTCAGTACCCTATTTGTACAACTACAGTATATATCATTTTTGATATAACTTTAGTTACATTCATTGGAGAAGCATATGAATTTCAGTTTCATTCTCTATAGAAAATTACAATTACAAGCATATAAAACACATCATAATACAATCAAAGCATAATATTTTAAAATAGTTATTAGTTTATAATATTCATTTAAAACACATTAAACACTTCAGATGTATAAGGAAACTTACTTAAAATAACTATTAAACTTGTGTCCACAAGTTATGTAATTAAAAATGCATTTGAACTAACTTTTAACACAATAATCATAAAACTGCACTGTAGATATAGCTTGCCTAGTTTTATGACCCCTTTCAATTAGATAACATTTTGGAAGGCAAGCTTCAAAGAGTTAACACAGTTTGTGTTCTTTGTCTTATCTAATCAGCTTTGAATAAACAACACATTCCCCACAGCATGCCACACAGACAAGAGTCTGAATTAAATATCTGGAAAATGCTTATATTAAAATGAATTTAACCAGGCTAATGTTCCTATTGAAGTAGGCTACAATATTGTGTATTTTTTCATAAAAAAAAATGTCATTGTTCTTTGTTGAAATTAATCTTCAGCTTTTATATTTTGTTGTGTACTACTCATTTAATCAAATCAAGTAGTGTAAGAAGTTGCTTGTACCCTTCATGACGTTTTTCAAATCAAGTAAGCTTATTTCTGTATAAAAAAATGACAATAGAGTACTTAAAGGCACTCAAGCTGAAATCGTAAAGTAATTTAAAGTAGGCTACAAATGTGACAGCGGACTGTCTCTCTTGAGAGCGCACGCAAGAACTTGCAGACTTGATACAACTGCGTTGAGAATAAAAAAAGTAAAGCATTTTATGAGATTTTTAACTAGAGGTACTGGGAATATGTTTCTGCATGCACAGAAGTTCCGGGGCTGTGCCCCAGCAAGCCCCGGCAGAAATTAAGCACTGGATGTATGCTTATTTGATGAAAAAAATGGCAACTACGAGGATGTAGCAGTGGAACATTGTCCTCAATCGGTGTGGAATTACCAGCAGCAGAAAAGTTTTTTTCAGTTTCAAACTTGGGCGTGTAAAATGTTGTGTTGGGCATGTAAAATTTAGAGCTACATGCCTGACCGGACATGTTAAGATTTTAGGAACAATTTTCATTTGTTTGGTGTGCAAGGTATTCAAACATGCAATCTTCAGGTGGGAAAAAGTTATTGCCCCCCTAGTTAACTCAACCCAATTAAAGGGATAATTAGGGTCAGCTGTTTGAATACTTTGGTTAACAATGAGGCCTGATTTGGGCCAGCCCTGCCTAATATAAATCTGACTAACTTTGGCCCTTATCATCAGAGTGAAATTATCAGCACACAGGTCCTAGAGGCACATCATGCCATAATTAAAAGAAATTCCTGAAGACCTCTAGAAAAAAACGTCTGATGTCTATCAGTCTGGAAAGGATTACATGCCATTTCTAAGGCTCTGGGGCTCCACCACAGTAAGAGCCATATTATCCAAATGGAGAAAGTTTGGGACAGTTGTGAATCTTCCCAGAAATGGACATCCTGCCAAAATCTGTCCAAAAGCAAGGCGGAAAATCATCCAGGAAGTCACAAAGAACCCTAGAACAACATCCAGGGATCTGCAGGCCTCTCTCACCTCGACTAAGGTCAGTGTTCATGACTCCACCATCAGAAAGACACTGGGCAAAAATGGGATTCATGGCAGAGTAGCAAGGCGGAAACCATTGCTCACTAAGAAGAGCATGAATGCTCGTCTCAAGTTTGCCAAAAAGAACCTGGAAGACTTCTGGAACAATGTTCTATGGACAGATGAGTCAAAAGTGGAACTTTTTGGTCAACATGGGCCCCGTTATGTCTGGCGAAAACCAAACACTGCATTCCACAGCAAGAACCTCATACCAACGGTCAAGCATAGTGGTGGTAGTGTCATAATTTGGGGATGCTTTGCTGCATCAGGACCTGGATGACTTGCCATCATTGAAGAAACCATGAATTCTGCTCTATCAGAGAATTCTACAGGAAAATGTCAGGCCATCTGTCCATGAGCAGAAGCTGAAGCGCAGCTGGGTCATGCAGCAAGACAATGATCCAAAACAAACAAGCAAGTCTACATCAGAATGGTTGAAGAACAAGAAATTTAAAGTTTTGGAATGGCCTAGTCAAAGTCCAGACCTAAACACCATTGAGAGGTTATGGCAGGACCTGAAACAAGCAGTTTATGCTCAAACCCACAAATGTCACTGAGTTGAAGCAGTTCATCATGAAGGAGTGGGCCATAATTCCTCCACAACGCTGTGAGAGACTGATCAATAACTACAGGAAGCATTTGGTTGCAGTTATTGCTGCTAAAGGTGGTGTAACCAATTATTGAGTCTAAGGGGGCGATTACTTTTTCACACGGGGGCATTGGGTGTTGGATAACTTTCTTTAATAAATAAATGAAATAAGTATCAAAATTTTGTGTTATTTGTTCACTCGGGGTCCCTTTTATCTAATATTAGATTTTGGTTGAAGACCTGATAACATTCAGTGTCAGAAATATGCAAAAATGCAGAAAATCAGACGGGGCAAATACTTTTTTCACGGCACTATATATATATATATATATATATATATATATATATATATATATATATATATATATATATATATATATATATAGTGGCGACACAGGTTCTCCTTCATTTTTCTTTTTTTCTTTCTTTAAGAAAAATGGACAGATGCTGGGATTGCAGGTGCAAACGGATTGTTCGCTTTTTATTCTTTCTGTACAGTCAGTCTCTATCGACTGAGACCATGCCAAAAACAACAAAACCCTCTTATTTCTCTCTGGTTACTTTTGCTTCAGTTTCTCCTATTTCGGCCCTCTCACTCACTGACTCTGTCTCGCTCTCAATTTGTCTACTCCGTTTCTTTTAGGTTGGCTAGCACTCTCGTTCTTATACCACCCAGCAGCACTTCACCCTCCCCCTAACCTGCTCTCCTCCAATCACTGCAGCACATCACTCTCACTGCCTGCCACTCCACACACACACCTCTCCCCCCCTTGCTTACCTAACCTAACCCTGGCATGGTCCCATCCCGAACAGTATAGTACACAGTTCTAGCATGGTGGTTGAGGTATTTAAGGGAGACATCATCATACCCAGGGTATGCCAGGCAGGATGCCATTCCTAGCAAAGTGACAGTGTATGTCACTATGAAACTGGTGACATTCAGACATGTTGTCTAATTTCCAGCATGAGCTATGTTAAGATAAAAAGACAAAAAGCAAACGATCTGTAAATACACATTTTGACAGCAGTAGCATGGGTTACATAAGTTACAGTATGTTATTCTGCCAAACTGTTTGAAGGGTTATTGTAGGCACTTTCCTACTTTCGTTCTATCCTGAAGGATTTAGAAAAACAGGGCACCACAGACCACAGAAACAGAGATTATAGTCTTTTATTCTTTTTTGTAAGTTAAGGTTTGGACATGAATAGTTTTCATACAGACATTGGGTCCCTTCATTTCCTCCTTCAAAGAAAATTGTAGAGACAGTGTTGTCAGGCTCAATTCTAACTGAGACTGACTATTCAAAGCAGTTTGATTTCATTCTGATTAAAACAAACATGACTGACTTAAAATATCTTCTCTGCAGGCCACCTTGCTGGCAGCATTAGAAACAAGGCAATAATACTTTAGGGAGACATTCCCTGCCAAGGCTGTAAACACAGTATTACACATAGAAAAATGTATATGACTGTGGCAGTGTCTGTGTGTGTGTATGTGGGTGGGGAATATTGAGAGGCAGGGAGGGAGTTAAAATCCTCCCTGCAAAAACACGTGGGAATGTGGCTGGAGCTGTGAATTGAATAAATGATTAAATGATTAATTAAGGCTCCTGTCACGGGTGTATAAATGAGGTGATCACAGGTGTTAGAGAGATTAGTGTTAGAGTTAATATTGGTGTTAGGAGATCCGTGTCGTATGGTGTGCTGTGTCCGTAAGTTTTGAGCTGACCTTGTGTTTGCCCTTGGTGCCGTTTTATTTGCTAAAGTGTTTTGTTCCGTGTTAATTTGTAGATAAAAGTGCACAACGTCATTTGAACCTGCAGCTTGCTTGTCTGAGTCTCGCTTCCTGCCCCAAACAACTTGGGCCGTAAAGTCACCATGTCACAGATGACGGACAGACTGAATATCTCCCTGCATATTCTAATACTAAATTATTCTAATTATACTATTTGTTGAGATGACATTTGATAAAGTCCTCCTTATGCTATGTGTGCTAGTGGCTGGCTAGATATGTCAGAGTCTAAATAAAGCATGACAGTTGTGGGCGGTGGGCGGTGGGCGGGGGGGTGGGGGGGTGCCCCCATAAATGTATTTTTGGTAAATTTTTGGTAGGACATTATTTGAATATTCAAACAAATACTGCTTGAAATGTATTCGATGGGACAAAATGATGTATTTGTTTTTATAGCAAGTGAAAAATGAATCCATCAGAAAAAACAATGTATCATGCAAAGGAAAACAATGCATAAATAACGTCTAAAATGAATAACAAACATTATGTTGTACAGAAAGGTTCTCGACTTTTATCTAATTGGTCATTTGATGGGATTCCATGTTTATTATACTCCCAACAGATTTTTTGTTTTTTGCTGTAATAAGGTAATACCTTTGTTCTGCAGCTAATTCAAAATGAAATAATATTTGAACATTCGTTCCATTTTTGAAAGAATATTGGTACATGAAAACCTACATTTGTCCAAGCAAATCTATGCTCTTGTGATAATATGATGTACAGTATTATCTGAACACTAGGATGGGCTTCTGTAAATTAAAAAAAGCAATTGCACAGGGCTGTATTCCCACTGGCTGTGAGCTGGCTGAACTCCTGTCATGACACCACACTGCTGTGCTGACTTCCAGCCCACATAACCTCAGCATATTGGATTGTAGGTGCTTAGGGAAATCTAGATGTTTATTATAAATTAGAAATTCCTTTGTAATTTAATTTTGTAACCACTTATTCTTATAGCTGCTGCCATATGTGTAATGCAGATTGACCAACATTGTATTGAACATTGAATGTTAAAACACATTGAAAAATAAGACATATTACAATACATTATTCCACATCCACTTCAAAGATAAATAGAATGCCACTTGAAAGTGATTGTAGCCAACAAATAACTCAAACTCATAAATCTTACCCATTCTTTTCGTCTTAAATGTGCAGTTTTTAAAGAATCATACTACACTTAGTTAAATGAATCTGTTTGCAAACCATGCTTTCAGTTAGTGTTGCACTTGCTTGGTCAATTCACTTACAGGGTGTAATTTCTATCCTTGCCCTGTAGGAACTATTCCTGCACTAATGCAGTCTTTAAGTGTTTCAGTGCAGCTGTCACACCCTGTTAAAACCTGCTTGCTGCACATACTCAGTGGTCATGAGGTCATCTGGAGGGGACAAAAATGTAACCACAAGAGACTCTCAAACTAACAAAGGTCCGGGAAGTTTTTGAATGTGAAACTACACAGACAGTGGTTAAACTATGCTGCTGCTGTGTAATAATTTGATTAAAAAAAAAAAGGTTTGGAAAAAAAGTTAAACCATATTGGGAACAGACTGCTATTCGTCTAGAGCAAAATAAGTTTCTCGAACCTAAAACCACCACCGTATATGGTAAACATACCACCGGTTTCGGTGGTCTGCTTATATGAAAATATAACCAAGGCGCTCAACACTGACTGCTACAAGAGATGCTGTCACACAATTGAAGAAACCACCAACCCTATTCAGCAGACTGCAACACAGGGCGAGACTTGTGGTGAAGTACCAGCGACCAAAAGCGTGTGGAGAGCAAACGAGAGCCTGCCAGGATGCAAACCCGCTGTTAACCTGAAATGAGTGTTCTGACAAACAAGTCCCAATTGTCTGCATTGTACTAAGATACAAAGGCCGTGTTGGGTCACTTTGGGTGACTGAAGGTTCCAAGGACTGGACAGTGCACATAAACTATTGATCCCAGATTGAAGATCCACCAGAGAAGGACATCTAATTGAACTATTCAATGGATCAAGTTCCACTGCTGGAAGACGACAGAGTCAGCATTGCAAGGGATCTGTTGAGTATAGCCTAAAGTTACATTCCCCTCATGGAACCAAAGTAAAATAGATAGCAAGATTGTCACATTGAAGTTTGATTAGATCATTTTTCATGAACCTTGATAAGAATAAGTTAGGATATCTGATGTATTTACATGAAGAGCTTTTGAGACAACTTGCTATATTTTACTTAAGTACATATTAGAATGTTTAGAGTGATGGTTTAATACTGTATGCAGTTAGATATGTAGGGCAATTTAAACTAATGTCCTGCTTTTGTGATTACAGTTCTAAGTGATGTTGTTATTAGCTCTTGATATTTAGCACACATCAGAAGGCTTATTTTGTAGTTTGATATTTCTCTCTTTAATATTTTCATATTCAATAAACTATTTTTTAAACCTGTTATGTGTCCAGTTTTGGGTGTTCAGCAGTAATTCCTTGAACATCAATACAATTCTGAATTGGAGCTAATTACAGTAAAGTATATTTCACATTATAAACTAATCTATTATTCATACAGTCCCTTCAAGGGCTGCTTCCCCTATTGACTGACATGCTTTCAGCAAGTAATGTGTTTTGACCCAAAAGACACTGCTGAGGAGAAATGACCAGTGCAAGTGTAACAGATGACCTGAAAAAAGGCATAGAAACTGTGAACTTCTTTTAACCTAAAGTAGCACCTAATGTAGCTAATGGATGTAGAATGGTATGGAAGGTTCTATTTGCATGGCAGTGAAAAGGTTAAGTTAAAGTATTTTATTTTATTTTTTTAAGTTGCAGTTCCTTGTGACTTTTGACTCTGGCAATGATTTATTCAAGAATTTTACTGGCACAAACATTCAATTATTCATTTTTTTAGGAAACTTTTGGAATGCAGCCTCTTTCAACATGGAGACCTCCTACCTCCACTTCCCCACATTCCACGCAGAGCTCAGTGCCGACATCTCCTTCTACTTTAAAACTACCGCCCAGTCCGGAGTCTTTCTGGAAAACATGGGGATCAAAGGCTTCATACGCATCGAATTAAGTTGTAAGTGTAATACTTCAAAAAAAGGTACAGTGGCAACAAATATTATTCAGAAAGTTATCCTATAAAATTCTGAAAAAAAGGATACATTAATACTTAAGGTTTTGTAATTTCATGTTCGGTTCAATTGCCAATATTTTATTAAGACGCCTGTCTCCTTGCATTACCACATTTTTCACATTGCTCTAGTGCTACCTCTCCCTGCCAACTGGTTGAGGAAGAGCTCAGTAATCGATCCTGTTCCAAAGTTAGGCATGGCAATCCAAATCACTAGGGAGTGACTGACCTGATAAAGGCAGAACTATATGGCGTGCAGGGTAAGTTATACAGTCTGTGAAGCGCTGGGATTCAGCATGAAGCCTTGCCTTGACTTTGGCACTCCTATGGGTTAGGGAAACAGGGGCTGTTTCTTCTTCCAATGCTATAGTAGACCCTACTGGCCAGGCAGCCTGTGAACACAAAGTGGACACCTGGCGGAGCTGGTAGCACACCAACATACAGCATGCTGTATAGGCTGTTACACATTTTTACAAGTTTAAATATTCTGCATCAGATATCTATTTTTTGAAGATGTGCATGCTTTTTGTTACCCTTTTTGCCTATTTAATGGAAACTCCAGTTGGTAGGTTGCAGTTGTTTTCTCTAGGTCTCATCTCATTTTTGAATTTCAGCTCCATCTGAGGTGACCTTCTCCTTCAACGTGGGGAACGGGCCTATCGAACTCACAGTGAAGTCGCCCACCCCTCTGAATGACAAGCAGTGGCACTATGTCAAAGCAGAACGCAACACTAAGGTGGCGTGGCTACAGGTAGACCAGTTACCAATCAGGTTCCAGGAGGCTCCGGCTGACGGACACTTCCGTCTGCAGCTCAACAGCCAGCTATTTGTAGGTAGGGACAAGTCAAGGGATTTGTAAACAGTTAAGAGGTTGTCTCCAGCGATGCCAACGTTTTCTAGCATAAGCAGGACTATGCGTAGTTTATGAGTAGTTTCCCCAAAGTATATCGCCTGACTAGAGTCTGGTCCTGTATGAGTGTAATGCTATGTTAGACAGAACACTGCTGCTTAAATTGTCCATACCGAGTCTACAGGGCTAACATAAAGTCACTTGTGGTATATCTACAGTATTATAGCCCTCTGTTAAACTAGGCTTTTAACTTCAGCTTCTAAGCGAATGACAATATACAATTTAGTTATTTGGCCAAAACTTTAAAAAAATGTTTATCCCATATGTGCCTGTCATGACAGAATGACTAATATATTCACACATACTGTGGCTTATCTAGCTGATGTAGACTGCTGTATTTTGGTACTAGTACAGAACAAGCCTTTGAGAGCACAATAATGCAATGAAAATGTCAGTAGCAGATCTGTTGATTTTCCAAAACCCAGAGTGTATCACTAATGTTAAATTCGCTAAATTAATGAACTGAAGCTTTTACAGCTTTCCATACTTATTTAACTGTGTGATATGCAGCATATGTTGTTCCAAAATTCAACCCTCAACTGTAAAGCTCATCTGTATAAACCACAGAATACCTAAATCAATTCACTTCATGCCCACCCTGTATTTTTATACAACTTTCTGAAAAATATTATATTTAAATCAGATCATTTGAGAAATGGTATATATATATATATATATAAATAAATAAATAAATAAATAATAAATAAATAAATAAATAATCTGGTCATTCCACAAAACATGACTGTGAAAATCTAAGTAAGCCAGTGAATCAGACATGAATAAAAAATTGTTTATGTATTCTGCAGGAGGTACAGCATCGAGGCAGAAGGGGTTTCTGGGATGTGTTCGTTCCTTGATACTGAACGGCTTGACCCTTGACCTTGAGGAGCGGGCGAAGATGACCCCAGGGGTCCAGCCGGGTTGCCCTGGTCACTGCAGCAATTACGGCAGCTTCTGTCACAATGGAGGAAAGTGCATTGAAAAATACAACGGCTTCTACTGTGACTGCATTCACTCTGCCTACAGGGGGCCCCTCTGTAAGAAAGGTATGTTTTATTCATTTTTCTTTTAATTCAGCATCTCCAGCAGGGATATAGTGGCCGGCCATTCGTTTGAATAGTGGCTTTTATCTTTTGTATAACTTATTCATCTTTTAGCAGTTAGACTGTAGGTTACACGAATAAGGGTGGCCAGTCAATATGTGGCATGTGTTTGTGCTCATGAACTGAAAGTGAGCAGCATATGGGTCGCCTGTCATCTCATATTTTTTTCAGTGCTTGTTATTTATTAATATAAAACTCATTCATTAAACATCGTTCAATTGAGCCAGCTATTCAACAGAATCCTTGCTTGTGTTTTTAGAGTGACTGGTATGACTATGAGATTTCTATGCATATATATTGTAGTTTGTTGTGTGTGGTCACTTGGTCTCATGAAGGATGATGGAGATGGGTGTGCAGATGATGATAAGTACAGTATCAACTAGGGGTAGCACGAGATAGTTGACTAGTCGAGTAGAAAAAGTGAAATTCAACTTCAGAAACTGGTCGTTCACTAATCACACATCACATATTTATGAAGCTAAGGGTTTCAGATGGAGTGCCCTTGCAATCCATTAACATAAATTACATTTTGGAATATTTACAAATAGTTTTAAAAAATCCCATGCAGTTGTAAAATGTAGTGCACAAACTGCAGTAATGAAACATGGCAATCACAAATGGAGTATTAGACATTATCAAATTATGGTTTATTTATTTTTTTTTTTTTTTAAAAAAAAAAAAGGTCGACTTACCTCAACTGTTCGACACTGTCAAATTAATGTTCTGCCACAAGTATCAAGTTGTTATGTCACTGTTCCTGGTTGCCATATTATAGTGTAATAAAAATAAATATGCTTTATAGTTTAGCATTGAATATGCTTCTGTCCTACATTTTAGAGCTACAATGGCCTTGGTCTCATAACCTTTCACTGAAACATTCTTGTAAAAAAAAAAAAAAAAAACACTTATCCAGTTTTGATAAAACAGATGAATATGTGAAAATGATTGTAGTTTACAAAAGAATTCCATAAATTGTACCAATTCCACAAATTGTAGCTACAATCACTTTAATGACACAGGCATACAGCATCATAAAATCCAATTGTGTATTTTTTTTTTTATCAGTTAATGTATGTTTCTAAAGAGAACGTTGTTTCACTAATACAGAGTGGCTGCATACATTATACCTACAAATAAAAGGTCAGTAGAAAAACATCCTTCATTAATTGGATGGTCTGTTGTGTCATAAAGTAAAAGCAAAACAAGGTCAAACTGCAATGCAGAAAGGTAATGGCCATACACTACCAGGCTGAATTTATTACTACAATTTTAAGACAACCACAAATGTAACAGAACCTGAAAAAAAGGTTTAAAATACCGCTCCTTCGCTTGTCACCACATGTTTACATCAATACCCTGACAAACTCTTTGATGAATGCTTTATTATTAATATATTGTGACTACTGTATATTGATTTTTATGGTTAGTGTGTTCAAGTAATAAATAACTTAGATCTGAAGTAAAGTTTTGTCATCTAACTGGTTTATAACTTGGAAAAACATCCAAACTGCTTAGCAAAGCACAAATCACAGGAACATGTTAAATCAAAGAGGTTTTTAAGATTCACTTTTGTTGGTAGCCAAAAGAGATTGATTTATTTTGTATCAACTGATTCTGTGTGATGGCAATCAGAGAGCTGCGTTAATCAACCCTTGAGGGAAAACCATGAATTCATAATCAGTGTCTGCTTGTAACTCTTGCCCTGCAAAGATACTTGCATTTTGTGGTGGTTTTTTTTTTGTATATAAACAAGGCAGAAGACTTAAAATAACACTAAGTTCAAACCCTAGGCTCAGTTTCACAAACCACTTCTGAGTAGCTGTCTGATAAATCCAGTTTAAGAAAATAACATTAATATTTTTTATAATTTAGACTATACTGTTTTTTTTATTTAAATATTTTTTGTACCTAATAAATGTTTACCATAGCAAAAGCATCTCAAAGTGTAATAAAGAATAGTGAAAGGCTGGTAAAGCATACGTAAGCATTGTAAAGCACATTCATCAACATGGCAAAATAGGGTATACTATGGTAAATGCATAGTATAACCATAGGAAACAGCAACAAAAATACTGTGGTAATCTTTTGTAAGGGGTGATACAGGTATAAAGAAGACAGCTAAGATATTATTGCTAGATAGCAGTCCTCTAAGTGTAGAAACATGTTGTGAGACACTAGTCTGTCTAGCCCTGGTGGATCTGTTCATTGTTCTTTATCATCTACAGTAAGGCAACTCTTTGGTGAGAAGCTGTCCTCGATTTCTCTGTACTGGCTTTAAATGAAGAGAGTGTGTGCCTGTGACAGAAAATGAAACCCCAAAAATACTGTGCTTTTCACCCCCTGAACTTCATATCAGCCCAGTTTCTTAACATCTAGCAGCAAGATCAACAGTATCCCCACCTTTACTCATTACACACTAGTCACCCTACTCCAGCAGTTTTTACATTTCTTACTAACAATGTCCTTTTTATAGCTGCGCAGTATTTTATCTATTCTTAAATGATGCTGTGGCAGGGCAGCAGGAGAGATCCCTGCACACAATTAAATGGGGCACCAGGCTAAGCCCTGCTGATTAAAAATGTATTTGTTTTATTACTATTATTTATTTATTTTTTATTTATGCATTTATAAAAGATGACGGCAAAAAGCAATGTGTTTTGTTACTGTTTGATTTGAATATATTTTGTGTTGTTTTAAAATACAATCTTTTGTTATTGTTTGCCAGTGTGGAAAGGGAAGCCCTATCCCACAAAACCCTGTGCAGAAGGTGGCCATCTACAGAATTTAATTAATTGAAAAATTTGTTGCTAAAAGCGAGATGGTCACCAGCATAAAAGCCTGCAGCTCCCTGCTTTCTGTGTGGGTGTTTGAGAGGAGATAACGAGACAGAGAACAAGAAGAGAACGAACAGAAAGTAAACAAACTAAAGATCTAGGATCAGTGAAAGAGATTCCCCAGCCTGACCTGGGTTTGGTTGTGTTTTGTGTGCAAGACCTGTTTTTGTTTAACCTTTCAATTTTCGCTCTGGGAGCAGCGTTTTTTTTTTGTTACAAATATTTATTTTATTTTTCTTGCAAATCAAAATAGCACCGCAGTGCACTTTGCATCCAAGTTCCTACCTGTCTGTGTTTTCAGTTCCTTCTTCTGGCCTGACGTCACCACCCTCGGCCGTCCGGTCACACGTGGTGTGCAGCGTGGGATTACCAGCACCTCCTGGATTCAGGCTAGAATAGGTACTGCGGGTGCCTTATTTTGTTTAGTTTTCTGTTTAGTTTTTTGGAAAAAATGGGAAGGAAGCAGCGGCAGAAGCAGCAGCAGCCCCAGGAAGAAAGAAGGAAACCAAGGCTAGAGGTCTGCGTGACCTGATTGAGAAGGGAGGAGCGGTGTTTTGGAGTTGATGAGGTTGGGCATGTGTTGCCCGACTACTACCACCCCCCACCTCATGAAGAGACGATGAAACCAGAGCCACAGCCACAGGGGGACATCAACAAGGTCTATATAATAGACGAGTGGTGCCCTGGTTGTGGTGAGTTCGAGCACACAGTGGCCATCTGCAAGCAGGAGGCACCAGCTAGAGCCGCTAATAGGGAGAGCACCTTGAGTATGTACTGGTAATATAAAAATATATAGAGTGCTGTGTTAATTGAAAACGACGTGGGGAAAAGAAATTATCAAAACAGACTGACTTGCACCTACTGCAGACCCCTGTCATGTTTCAGGGCCACAGATGTGGCCCTTTAAAATTCATGTTGAGAACCAATGCCCTACTCCATTGTTAACAAGCTCAATACATTCACATTGCATCTGTCTCTCTGACATCATTACAGTTGTCTGTGTCTGGCAGTACATAGGATGCAACATTGATAAACATCTTCGATGCTGTCATCTTTAATGGAGATGGCCAGTGAGAATGGAGATGTGTCATTGCATTGTGCTAATTTGAAATGCAGTGTTGCTTGTGTCAATCTGTGTTCTCTTTATCTGGCACTTCAATAAAATGTTGCCATGTGATGGGAAACTAATTCTTAACTTGGTCCTGCCTGAACGTAAAAAGATAATCTTGTATTATACTTCTTGTAAGTATTTGTAAAAGTAAGTTTTAAAAATCCATGCAGTCCCAACAGATAGAAATTAATGACAAATAATTGGGCTATGAAGAAGTATCATAGTTCTTAGCTGGAGTGTAAGGAATGTGATGTATGCAGCTTGTGCATCTAAAGCCCCTTTCACACCGGCTCTCCTACCTGGGTCCTGGTTACCCACGTAGTGTGAACCCACATACCTGGGTTGTACCCGGGTCCTACCGACACACAGCAGGATGTGAGTTGACACGCGTTGACCTGGTTTGAGCGAGATAAAATGCTTGACGGCCGTTCGGGATTATTAATTACCCTGACGAAGGTGCTGGTCGAAACATGTCGGTTAAACTAAAATACAGTTTTTTCCACTTTTTAAACTCCTCCTAAGTGTTGCTGGGCTTCTTACCTAAACTGTACTTACTTTGCTACATGGATCTTAGTGAGCATGCGTAGTTGTGCCAGTTAGTTTTTCTTTTCTTTTTATTCTGTTTGGCTATTTTTATTGATTGAGACACAATATGAGCCCGATTGCAGCAGGGATGTAGAAACATCTGCTCTAATCAACATTTGGAGCGACGGTTCAATCCAGAGAAGCTTGGATGGAAGAGTCAGTAACAAGCTGCTTCCGGGGCATTGATAGGCGCATTGTGTACTTGCGTCTGTCACCCAGGTCAACCCTGCTTTATCAAAAGCAGTGTGAAATCACATAGCCAACCTGCATGACAATGGGTCCTGACCTGTGTAGGTTTTGACCCAGATTAAGCATGCCAGCGTGAAAGGGGCTTAATTTGAAAATATGTTTCTTTACAATAAAATACATTACAGGTATGTATTTTCAAAAATATTTGTAGCCATGCTGTTTATATTCCACTATGTACAGTATGAATGTTAGTGTTAATTCTGTTTGGGCAGTAATATCAATGTAGATTAGCTGATATGACAGTTTTGCATAGACCCCTGATAAGAATTCCTGATAATACAAATATAAATATACTAGTCCCTTGAATGTAGTCGTTGTCCATTAAGAAGCACTAGTAAACCTTGTTTCTTGTGGATCATTATTCTTTTTTGTATCATCAGTAACATATGAATGGATCCTGGGAAGAATGAAAATAGGACAGCATGTGAATATGTTGAACTGTAAGAAATTAATAGCCTGCAGCATACTAGTGTCAATACATGTGATACACTGTGCCACCAAAGTCTGCTATTCCTCAAAGTTTACCTCTCCATCTTGACTAACCTTTTAAAACCTTGAGAATTTGTAATATTTCAAATACAATTAAGTAATATGCTAGACTGGCATAAGCTGTAGTACCGTCTAGGTACACTTGCATTATTTTCCAACGTGCTGCTATATAATATCAGTACACCAGATGTACCATAAAGTTTGGTATTGCATATAGTCACAGCCATTTTCCTCCACCCTCCATTTAAACTGGGCAGGAATCACTGACCATGTCTCTCTAAACAGTTCAGTGGCTTTGAAATAAAGGGACATGGTCACATCAAAGTGGAAATGAAGAAATGTGTTATTGGTCAGAAACACATATTTATAGAATATTTGCCTACTATCAACTTCACCATGGCCACTTACACTCATTTCTGACTTCCAACCAAATTCCAAATCTGAAACCTTAATGTTGCACACCCCTATTCATCACTCTGCAGTTTGATCTTTTTTTAAAACGGCATCAGCAGGTGACTTAACGTCTCCACACACCGGACGCGATGCGACAGTTGAATGTGTTGTACAACACACTGAACCATAACAAAAAAAATAAAACATTTATTTTTGATACAAGACATTCACACTGCCTGTGATGCGACAGAGAAGCGATGCAAAAAAAATAGGATTGGTGTCTAAGTTTGTGATTTTGTCGCGCGACAGCTAGGGAACTCACCAGGGAGCAGCTTCATAAACCATGCAGAACGAAAAATTATTCTTGCAGTATCAAAATAACCAGAGCTATCCAATAAAGCAGCAGTTCCCAACCATTTCTCTGCTGTGGCACACCTTGCTATATTTTTATAGCTATATATTTTTTTGAAGCACACCACCGTATTTTCTCCAACCGAACTCACCGTCCAATAAAAGCCTCTACGTTTAAACCTCCTAAAAACAATTCAAGCCACCCTCAAAAGAATTTATCAGTTTAAGCTCTTTACAGTGAAAGAAATTCAATACCACAGACTACAAGTCGGAGCAATAGGTAATATTTTACCTATGTAGTACAATTTTCAAATTTATCCTGCGTGTAAGATTTTAAATGTTTTGAAATCCAATGGCTCCGCGTTTCAGATTATAAATTGTAAATTGCAGACCGCTAGTTATATAACAGTCTTGCATTTCTCACGTGAAAGTTGGTTTTATTGAATAAAATAAGTTACCATTTAGTCATTTTGACTGCCTTTTACAATACATGTTTTTATTTTGTAATAAAACCTACAATATTCTATTTTATTTTCATACACACACCAATTGTTCTCTCTACTGGACATTTTGTACAAGGAATGCACTGGGGAAAATATCAGTAGGAGAGATTTCATTTTGACACTTGCAACAGCGCTTCGGTAGAAATATTTCGATCAGAAATGGATTTTGTGCTGCACCGAATGACAAACTACTTTAGTTTTTACAGTTTTGGCTGAACGGGGTTAGCGTGTTCAGAGGTGGAATGAGACATGAGTCGTGAGACGTGAAACTAGAAGAAAGTAATTGCTACCCGTGCTGCTTTTACACAAGCACGATACTTTTTTTGTTTCGTGTCTGTTTTGTTTATCTATTTATTTTGGCTACTGTGCCATTTTGTTTGTTTTGTTTGTTTAAATCTTTTATTTTATTATTAAAACGGGTGCATCTGCACTTCCATACCCCAGTCTGTCTACTTCCTGGTCTAACGTCACCCACAAGCCATCTGGTCACACATTATAATTGTGATGACCTGTGTCATAAAGCTGTGTGTATTTAACATCAAGTACTACTTTTTCCCCTGTGATTCTGCAGACTGGTTCACTCTGCTTGACCACATGCATTGAAACTGTTTTCTGATTGGTTAATTACCCTGAATCTTATTTATTTCACATCTCTCCAGTACTTATCAAAGGTGTAGGTTCTATTCGTTTTGTCACATCGATGCAGTTTCGCTTGTTGCCTCGCGTCCGGTGTGTTGAGATCTTAAGTGAAGTAACATTATCAATGTATCTTCAGTTACATGCCCTGCCCATTGTCAGCTGTTGGTGCATCACTCCATCCATAGTAACTACGTTAGTGAAGACAACAACACAGGAAGAAGAGCATGTAATATGCAACTAGCAGCAGCAGTCTCAGGCTTTACAAATAGTGATAGAACACTATTATAAAGTGCTCTGAAAGATGTTTATTTTTGATGTATTGGAATGGTATGGAATTGCTGTAATTCAAGATAGCTTTTTTGTACTGTACAATCCATACTATTCCAAATTCCACCAGGTACTTTACAAGTATTAATGAACTCATTTACAGTTAATTAGTACTTAAGAATACAGTGTAGTATTTGTTCCCAGGTTAATGCCATTAACTGTTTAAATTTACAGTGCTAAATTAATGAAGTAATAACCAACCCTTTAAAAAGCATCTTGTACTGGCACTAACACAATACTGCTTTGTGCTGAAGTTAATGGAATTCCTACCCTGTTTTGTTAACTCTTAATAAAATAATTTTTCAAAATGTCTTTTTAATACCTTGTCATTAATCTGTCTATAGTAGACAGATTAATGACAAGGTATTAAAGAGTATAGTAGTATTAATCTAGTACAGTAGACTGGTGTGAGTAGTAAAGTTTAAAAAAAAAAGCCAACAAACTTCTGCAGTTTTCCGTGCCACCTCCTACCTTGTCATTGCCTCCTAGCCAGGACACGGGCATGCTCTTGTTGTGAACCTGGATCAGGTCCCTGAGGAACATGTTCTCCATCAGGCTGTGCACTGAGGCCAAGTGAGCACTATCTATGCTGTTCTTACAGTTCAGCTGGAGGAGAAATCAACAGGGGTCAGTCATTTAGGGAGGGGGTCAGATGCTGATCAGACTAAAACAATTTGATTATACCAATATATTGAAAAAAGACATCTATATAATACCATATATGGCAAAACATAATACTATATTTAAAATACTATATCATTGTCCACTTTTAGTGATACAAATATATTCCATTACTAATGAATGAATGGTGAATAGTGTTAATGCAGAAACACGTTTAGGTTTTAGATACATCCATTAACTTCTATAAATACTAAAATAAACTTAATACATCTAATGACACACATTTCAACCAGAGTTAAATGATGTTTGTTTTAGTATTTCTAGGTTTCAGTGCAGTGCCCTCTGAGGACCCAAGGGGTAATGCTAGAATCTTGGGGCTGGTTAACTGGTACCTCCCCCTGTTCTATGGTGAATATTTGTCTTAGATTTTTACCAGCTGTATTACAAAGCCACAAATATTTATTTGCTCTGTGGAATGAATTTTACATTTTTAAATCTATGTTTACATTTGAGCTTAACCTATTCATAATGCAGAGCCACAAAATGTAAAAGGATAATGCCACCATCTTCTGATTGAGAAAGAAGTTACGTATACAGAATTATCTACCAGTCACAATACATGACCTTTCACTTTAAGACTGTAAACTTAACCCATTTGTATTTTCACGTTAAACTCATAAAACAAGCTGCTATTATTATATGAATTGTCCATTATGCCTGTGGCAGGCTGGTGAGTGGACAGAGGCCCAGAGACAGTCTGCAGTTCAAAAAAGTAACAATTTTATTATAAAACACAAAAATAAAGTGCACAAGGGCAAAATAAAGATCTTTAAACACAAATAGAAAGATAACAAAACTTACAAAAATAAGGTTTCCAGGCTGGGCAATGCCTTCACTGGATTTATCAAAATTCAAAAATACAAAACAAACACCAACCTGCTTCCTCAGCTCCCTCCTCCTAAATGAGAAGCAGAGGCCTCCTTTTATGTCAGGTGGCTGGGTGCTGATTGATCATTAATTAACCTAATCAACCCCAGCCACCTGAACATAATAAACCCAGGCAGATAGGGGAAATTAACCCCATCCCTGCCAATTTAAAAAGGGCAGAGCTTTGCTCTGCCACACTACCATTTTTTGTAAACAAACAATTTTTTTTCATAAATAAGACCAACAAAGATGAAATATAATCAGTCTTGTTTTGCCCTGCTAAGAAAAAGCTAAAGCATTTAGAGTAGATACACACTGTTTCTGGAACTGTGGTGGTAAGGGACACCTTGTCTCTGCTTATTATACACCCCCAGAATGACCCCCTACCACACAGACTGCCCTGGGAACGTTCATATACACACTTGATTTTCATACATACATACACATCAAATAGTTGCACCACGACAATAAGCAGAAAAAGCACTTTTTTATTTGGTAATTAAATTAGATGTGTCCCCCAAATTACTAGAAAGCCATCAAGTTCCAAACATATTATCATACACGAAAAAATTAATAAAAAATAAACCACTTACAATAAATTCCTAGCCTTCTATCAGAGGCCTATTGGGGTATAACCCGATAAATTTTCAATTTTTTAAATACTTGCAAAATAAATTGTATGTTCAGTTTTGTGCTATGAAACATTCAATATACAACTATTTTTGTAACTTTCTTCCAATACCCAGTAAAGTGCCTTAACTTGTACAGAAAAAGGGAATTGAATTCCAACCATCAGATAAGTTGAGTCAACAATGGTAGCCTAGATTTCCCTTATTGTTTGCTCACATTGTATTCATTCTTCACACTTCTAAATATGCCATGTGATAGTTAAACTCAACAATATCATATAGAACCATCTACTGTTCAGTATACAAGAATGATTCTCCATGGAACAAAAGCAAACAAAGTAAGGGTTCCAATGAACGCCCTGATGCAGATATTCTTTTGATCACACTATATTGAGGTTCAGTAGCATAGTCAGCGTTCCAGATAAGCGTGTACATGCCGTTTCTACACATTAAAAAAAAACTGAAATTCACACTACATTTAAATTTAATGCGTAAAAATATGCATAGCAGTTTTGCTGCACAGCGTGCCAGCTTCTCATCTCCCGTTGTCTTTGCAGCCAATCACAGTAAGATTAAGAAAAATTCGAAGCTACAGCAGTTGAAGCGTAAACAGTCCAGCTAGCTACAAACCCAACTGACTCCGTCGTCAGAGGCAACCGCCAAAAAAAAAAAAAAAAAAAAAAGGTGCCTATAATAGTAAACAAACTGTTGTATAACTTATTCATGCATTTCCGTATTTTATTTATATGTATGGCTTTGTATTGGAATTTTCAACATGTTCACTGAGTTTAATAATCTAGTGTTAAAATATACAGTAAATAAAGTAATTAATTTGCAGAGTCAGTGTGATACCTCAAAAAACATTCACTGAGCCGATAAAGAACCTTGTAGAACACACACTTGGTTGTACAGTACAGTAGTTCAAAGTAACATTGCAGTTAAAATGGAAGGCTATTTTTTAATGCCTACCCCATTACCTCTGTACAGTATTTATCAAGATTTATCAAGATTAATGTTGCATTTTGACCCCTGAAAATACATTTTACCCTCTCAAATTAGAGGGTAAGTTACTCCCAAACCCAAAACCTTATCTGAAATGCTGGGTACAGTACAATAATATCTTTTAGATAAGGGGAGTCAAACTGTTTTATCAAGAGCCATATTGTATATTTGATATTTGATTTACTAGCCAGGAAAAAAAAGAAAGATTTATACTGCTCTTCGTAAGTTACAGTTTTGAGTTTTGCATGTATATTGAAAACGCACTGTCCAATTGTGAAGAAACATTTATGGGGGTGTATGTTGTCTACTTATCAGACTGCATCTCACACTTTTTATATAGAGAGAGGAGGAGAACTGTTTTTCCAATTGGTATAAAACTTGCTAAGGACATTCTTTAGCACAAGTTATTGATAATATCAGAACATGGGGATAATAGAGGGAGCTTGTCAGTATGTCAGAAATAAATGGTTTAAAAAAAAAAAAAATGAAACAAAAGTTATTTTCCATGAGTGGAGAATCTCATTAGAATAGGTTGTGACTATTTTGAATATTTTTTTTAGCAGGTGACGTCAACCATACCAATATTGAGTACTAAGTACCGTAGAAATTCAATATGTATGATGAATGTCATGAACAGGGTGTGTTTGTGTCATGATATATAACACCCAAGACTCTGTGACTGGCTTTAAGCTCTCAGATATAGTTATGACCTACAGGACCTGCCACATCAAAAGCTCTCATTACCTGGATTCTCTATTTCTCTCACCAGACTTGTGGTTTGACATTATGGAAAACCCAGCTTATATCTCTTTCTCTCTTCTCTTTCAGAGGTTTCTCTCCTCTTTGAAGCCGGCTCCTCAGTGACCTACACGTTCCAGGAGCCTCGTTCAGACAGTAGCAATAAAAGTGTCCAATCCTCTGCCATCTACACTGAGATAAGCAAGTCCCGGGAAAATATTGCATTCAGCTTCCTCACAACACACACTCCGACCATGCTGTTATTTGTCACCACTTACTATCACGAGGACATGGCTGTCATCTTGACTAAGAATGGTAAGTTCTTCTTGCTTGTATAGCTGTGCATAATCCATTGTCGGGTTAAAAATATTCTGGTGTGTTTCAAGGCTTCCCTATTGAGCGCACTGCAGCTGGTTGAAATAAATAGGCCGGTTGAAGACAATAGCAGGTTCGTTTTGCACCTTGATTGATCTGCTTCTCCACATCACTGCTTTTTATTGTGTAGGGCTGGTGTCAGACACTGAGGCCTTTGTGTGTGTCCAAACTTGTTTAATGGCTAAACAAAAGCAGTAACTGCAGTCCAAAAAGAAAATAAACTTTCCTTGTGTTGCTTCCAAATGCAATTCTGAATAGTGAATTGTTACTTTGTTTTGTAAGAACAGGTAATCTTTTGCAGGCCAGGCTGTAATTCTAGTGTGTGTGTGTGTTTTTTTGTTTATTCCCCGTTTTTGTCGATGGCCCTTACCTGGAGGTATAAAGAGGGTTGGCTGTAGTTATGAACTTGTCATTAATACAGTATTTCAGTTTACCTCTATGTTAAGAGCCAACATATATGCAAATAATTACTGACACATTTCTCTGGATGGTGTATGTGTACATTTCTTTCCAATTACTAAAGGTAACTATCAAAACTAAGTAAGTTGAAAACTGGTAGTAAGATTCAAAATCCACACTCTTATCTAATGGAAGCTTGATCCGATAGTTAAAGAAAAGGGCTTGTAACCAGGAGGTCCCCGGTTCAAGTCCTGGCTCATTCATTGACTCACTGTGTGACCTGGAGCTCTGTCTATCGGATGAGACTTTGTTGTAAGTGATTCTGCAGCTAATGCATAGTTCACAGACCCTAGTCTCTGTAAGTCACCTTGGGTAAAGGCATCTGCTAAATAAACAAATAATAATAATAATAATAATAATAATAATAATAATAAATGTTGTTGAGTTTTAAAGCCATTGCCCTACTGTGTTTTTTCCTTGCCAGAGTTGCACATCTTCTATATAGAGATGGAGGTGGTACCATCATTCAGAACATGCTACTGTCAAGTGGTTGTAATTGTGCTTGGCAAATGTCTTTTTAAGGGTGTTTATCTACCAGCCTAGGCAGAGGTATTTTCACAGCAGCTGAGGCTAAAGTATTTACAGACTGCTATTAGAGTAGCTGTGAAGTAGGAGGTTTATCTCCCTATACCTTTGAAGTTTCATTGACACATGTTTACAATAGAGGTATTTTGAACTTCTGAAATATGATTTTATAATAATTGGGAAGTCTTTTGCGCCAAGTTGCATGTCAAATTTTCTATATTAAATAATATTTTTTTTCCTTAATAATTATGTTCCATAACATTTCTTAGCAATACTGTGTTGTAATACGTAAATAAATCACTGCTACAAAATATTCCTTATATCTATGGGAATGTTTGTTTCACAGATTTCAAACAATGCAGGCATAATATAGACACTTGGGGAATTTGATATTGGACCCATGGCTACCAGTTGTTTTTTTCTGAATGTAATATGTTATTGTCAAAAGTGTGCTGACTATATTTGGAAATGGATCAGATGAAAAAACGCAGACTGGTACCAATATTCCAATATCTTTTATTTAATATAACCTTTTAGTAACCTTAACACAAGTAACACATTTACATTGTTAAACATGTTATACTTATGTGACTGTTTTTGTACATGTGAAATGTTTTGTTCAAATATTGTAGTCAAACTGTTTTCATGGCCAGGAATCATATGTACTTTATTAATTTATTTCAAACATCTAACCTGTAAACGTCCCATTGAGATGAACCATCTCATTTATAACGGTGTCCAGAAAAGTGCAAGGCTCATTTGTACATTTCAGTACATTACTTATCTAACAATACAGTACCCTGCACAACACGAATCTGCACATTTTATAAAATAGTAACTGAAACAATTGCACGAGGCTTTCAATTGTGTTTATTTATTTCAATAGATGAAGGCTGGAGGCATTTTTAATTAATTTGGATGGTCATTCCAAGCAAAGGCCACCCTGTGTCTGAAGTGGAGTAACCAGTGTAGCTTTTACTCCAGGTGATCATTAAGTGTTCTGATGTTGGTGATGCTTTCAAGATGAATCTGTATAATGTGTATATATTTTTACTTTGCCGTCTTTTCCCCCATTCCACAGGGAGCTTGCAGATCTGGTATAGACTGAACACAGAGAAAGAGCCAGACGTCTTCTCCACCAACACCAGCAACCTAGCCAACGGACAGCTTCACAGAGTCAGAATCAACAGGGATGGAAGGGACATCTATGTGCAGGTAAACAAAGCTATCAGGGAGATGTTGGGATGTATTCAACTGATCCAAACTGTGGAAGAACTAAATAACGACAATCAAAATTGACCTTTTTGAGTGCCAGTGGAAGGATCATGTAACAGTGCAGCTGAGTCCATTCTACAATGTGTAAAATATGCATTGCCCTGTAGCAAGTGTGCACAATGGGCAGGACAGCAGATCTGGCAGACATTGGTAGAGGGCTGCAGTAGGCACTTGGAAAGTGAGGACTCTAAGGGCTGTCCTGAAGAAAATATTGGATTATTGGGCATGTTTATATATCAAAGAGCTAGCTGCCCATATATATATATATATATATATATATATATATATATATATATATATATATATATATATATATATATATATATATATATATATACACACACACACACACACACGCACACACACACACACACAGTGCCTTGCAAAAGTATTCAGACCCCTGACCAATTCTCTCAAATTACTGAATTACAAATGGTACATTGAAATTTCATTCTGTTTGATATTTTATTTTTAAACACTGAAACTCAGAATCGATTATTGTAAGGTGACATTGGTTTTATGTTGTGAAATATTTTTAAGAAAAATAAAAAACTGAAATATCTTGCTTGCATAAGTATTCAACCCCTGTGCTGTGGAAGCTCCCAGTTTGCACCGATGAAAGAAATTGCCCTAACGAGGACACAATTACCTTACCATTGGCCTCCACCTGTGAACCATTAAAGTTGCTGTCACATTTTCTGGATAAAAACCCCGCGTTGAAAGATCACTGGTAAGGCTATGAATCTGAAGGAAAATGAAGCCCAAAGAGCATTCTACAGAAGTTAGAGATAAAGTAATACAAATGCATAGATTAGGGAAAGGGTACAAAATAATATCCAAGTGTTTGGATATCCCAGAGAGCACAGTTGGATCACTAATCAGGAAGTAGAAGCTGCATCACACCACCCAGGCATTGCCAAGAAAAGGCCATCCCTCAAAACTCAGCACTCAAACAAGAAGGAGACTTGTGAGAGAAGCCAGAGAGGCCAACAATCACTTTGAAGGAGCTACAGAGTTCGGTGACTGGGAGTGGAGTAATGGTGCACCAGTCAACCACATAAAGAGCTCTGCATAACACTGGCCTGTAGGGGAGGATGGCAAGAAAGAAGTCATTACTCAAAAAGTACCATCTGAAAGCACGTCTGGAGTTTGCCAGAAAGCATGAGAGTGACCCAGCTGCGATGTGGGAAAAGGTTTTGTGGTCAGATGAGACCAAGATAGAGCTTTTTGGCCAAAACTCAAAGCACTATGTGTGGCGCAAACCTAACACTGCCCATGCCTCAAGACACACCATCCCTACAGTGAAGTACGGTGGTGGCAGCATCATGCTGTGGGGATGCTTCTCATCAGCAGGGACTGGGCATCTTGTTACAATTGAAGGAAGAATGGATGGAGCAAAATACAGGAAAATACTGCAAGAACATATGCTTCAGTCCGCTAAAAAACTGAAGCTTGGAAGGAAATTCACCTTTCTGCAGGACAATGATCCCAAGCACAAGGCCAAAGCAACATTGGAGTGGCTCAAGAACAAAAAGGTGAATGTCCTACAGTGACCCAGTCAAAGTCTTGATCTCAATCCCATTGAGAATCTGTGGCACTATTTGAAAATTGCGGTCCACAAGAGTCATCCAACCAACCTGAACAACCTGGAGCAAATCTGCCAAGAAGAATGGACCAAAATGACTCCGAAACTGTGTGCAAAGCTGGTACATATTTACCTCAAAAGACTAAAAGCTAGTATTGCAGCGAAAGGTAGCTCTACCAAATATTAATGTGTGGGGGTTGACTACTTATGCAAGCAAGATATTTCAGTTTTTTATTTTTCTTAAAAAAACATTTGAGATATATATAGAATAATAGATGGTCTTCAGTGAGTTACAGAAAAATAATTCCAACGAGGGTTTCTGTGATGTCATAAATTACGAGACCGAAGGTTGAGTCATTTATAAACTGTCACAGAAACCCGAGATGGAATTGTTTTCCTGTAACTCACTGAAGAGGCCCATTTATTTTATTTTTTTTTAAAAATGGACAACCTTGTGATGCTAATATTAAGGAAGACGAGGTTCGGTAGTACAGTTCGTTTTTTTAAACGTAGTGTTTCAGTGCTGTACATGTCGTTATCCGTTTCTCCAGTTTCTCTGAGATATGAATGTACCGCCTTTACATCTTTTCTCATTTTGTTGATCATTAATGAACATTTCTGTACCGTGGGTGTTGTCGAGTGATTGAAAACAAGACATTCTATATTTGAATTGAAAGTGGAGGAGTCAAATGGGTCAATGCTCAAGTATATTTTCCTCTAGCGGAATTATCACTTTTTGTGAATAACTGATAAAAATAAATAAATATCAGTATGTTTCATACTGCAATGTCCTTCTTCAGCTTGTTAGAAAAGCAGTGCGGAAATACGCTGTCATTCAAAGGAAAAGTTCCAGAGGGTGATGACATGAATATCAGGGTGGTTCAAATCAGGTCGCAAAATGCGACCTTTAATTTTAATATAGCCAGTAGATTTTACTGTAAACTCGCCACGTAAGCATTTACTGTACGTACAACAGAACTTACGCTCTATAATAAAAGGCTTTCTGCTTCCAAAATGACAGAATCGGCACCACCATTGCCAGTCAAGTAGTACGCACCAGCCAGTCAAGTTAGGGTAGAACAGCGGAAATGATTATTCCAAATTCTTCTGTTTTGTTTGTAGCTCGGAAGAGACAAATTTGCCAACTGTAACAAAACTGAAAAGATTTAAAAGCAAGTAGATTTTTTTTCCTAACTTCTGGTAGTAGGTTGACAATAAGGAAGTAAGGGGAGTGTTGAGGTGCCTGTGCAGTCCTGTGGCCCAGACAAACATTCAAAATAACAGGACAGCTTTTAAAAATGTCTCTGTGCTGCCCAAGAGCTGCACCGCTGTATCATCACTGATTTCATGATTTCCAAAAAATGCACTGTGTAATATGTAATTCCACTTGAAAATTCCCATTTCTGTCAGCGATGCACTGGGAATGTAATTGAGATCAATGACGTGGAATTTGCCCAAACGTATTTGCAATGTTGTCAGACTCTCCCCACACTTTATGTACAAAGTACACTTTCACTTTCACATGTTTAATGTAAGTACAATGTTCTTATAATACTGTTAGTTTTCAGTGGC
This sequence comes from Polyodon spathula, assembly GCF_017654505.1. NCBI lineage: Eukaryota > Metazoa > Chordata > Actinopteri > Acipenseriformes > Polyodontidae > Polyodon > Polyodon spathula. The sequence goes on along the minus strand of NC_054544.1, from coordinate 23,970,699 downwards.
TACTAATCATGTTGAGTTTATTTATCATGGAGCAAACAGTACCAGAGAAAATGCATGATTAGAGGAAATCAAGCGAATAGCTAACTATAAACAAATTGTGTATTGAATTGGGGAGTTCTATCATAATCTTAAAAGCTTAATAAATATATAATGAAATGTTACATACGTGGTATGCATGTATAATATGACTAACTACAAACACTTGAAACATATGTATTTGTAGCATACAATCATACTACTAAAATACATAATGATGACATACTAAAAGTTGTATATAATTAATTGTGGCAAAATATCCACCCGAATGGGGTAAATTATTATGTTTTTTTTGTTTGTTTGTTTTTTTTTAATCTGTGCTGTCCAATTTTTACCCACAAGCCAGATAATCATAAACCAGCATTTTATCTGTGAAGTGTTCTAAATAAATGTACCTTTGCATGACAAAATGCACAATTTTGAACTAAGTTTACAAATTGTACACAACATAGATATTCCCATTAGTTTTTATTTCCATTTGCAGGGTTCTCCCTAGGCTTTTTCAGCCGGGCACACCGACCGGCAAAGTGGCTGTCACTGCCCGGCTGAAAAACCTGATCAGCCCGTCTTGCAGATGCTACTGTGCCTTTAACAATAAGGATTGATCGCACTGCTAGCAGACTAGATCACTTGTGCATTTTTGGGTGAAAAAAAAAAAATCTTGGAACAACATGGCAGCTGTGTTATGTCTTGACACAACATTTAATCAATCAGAGAGTTGAAGGGGCAGGTTTTCTGCGTTAAGCACTTTGAGAGGCTAAAAAATTAAAATGACGGCTAATAAAATAAACGATTATTTTCAAAGCAAAAATAGTGACAATGAATGCAGGGTTTTCAAAATAAGCCGGCGATCGGCGCAATCCACCACCTAATACTATATTTGCACCAGGTACTTTATCAAAAAATATGAAGATTATTTTCTGGTATTATCATTGTCCATTTTGTCATATTATTGTACTGTAAGGTTATATATAGTACATACTAGCTTTACATATGCACCGAAGAAAAAAAAAAAGCGTATTACTTTTGTTGTGATGTTATAAAAAAATATGTACCCAGGTGTTTGTGAGAGATATTGGGTGTTCATATATAGAGGCTGTACGCCTTTAAGAAGAAAGGCATGATGGGATATCAGCTGAACACTTGTCAACTGACATACAAATGCTTAAGTGCAGAGGTGCTGGCTATTACACTCTGGTTTCAAACGTGTAAACAAAACAAAAAAAAAAAGGTTAAAATGAACAGTTGCATTCAAAAAATGTAAAACAGCGGAAAACAAAAATCGACGTGCATTAACAAAATGCCCAGAAAACTTAAAATAAAGAAAATTATTTAAATGAAGCATAAAGCTCTATAATTAAGCTAAAAAGGAAGTGAAAAGGTTACCTTTTTTTTTGTGAACTCCAATAAACCTACGTTATCTTTCCCCAGTCCTATCGTACAGTGCCTAAATAAGCAATTCAATTTACCATAATAAAAAACAGAAATGAAAAAAATAATCATCGAAAGATAACACATTATTAAAATTATTTTTCGCATTCAAGGTAAGGCAAGTTTATTTTCCCATTAAAACTGCTCCCGGCTATAATGTTCTGCCGCACGGCTGTACACAAATCCTGGGGAAAACCCTGATTTGGCTGCTGCTCGCAGGTGGGAGCCGTCTCCCTGTGCACTAGTAGTTTCCATAACAGCAAATTATGCTTCCATTCATTTTTCTTGATCTCGTTAACATAATGTTGATTAATGAGTTGCCCTTATCAGGTCATTGAGACAGTAAGGGATGACCGTGACCTGTGACAATTAAGCTTTTTAATGAGAAATGCGTTCATTAACAACCTCACTGACTTCCTTTCAAAGCAGTAACGGATTGATTTAATTAACACATTTTGTTTGAAAATCACTTGCTACTAAAGCTCTCGTTACTATACCACGAGTTCAATACCTAGCTATGTTGATGCTGAATCATTGGGATCCTTTAAGATCTAACTTGAGATCAATAAGCTGCTAGGAATATAGTTAATATAGTTAATTATTGTGTATATTTCTAAAATAAGCGTTATCTAGAGTATCTCTTAAATATATCAGAGCTTGATACGTAGACCAGGAACAGACAATAAAGCCATGCCTGTAAAGATCCTTTATTTGTTGTTTTTAGCTTGCTTGAGTAATGGTTAAATAACACAGATATCCTTAAGCCAGACTAAAGCTTAATTACAACATGTATTTACATTTCCAAGAGCCACAGCAAGCAGAAAATATGAATACCGGTAAAGGTGAGACCCACTGAATTGCATAATATCATTTTAAGAGTTCCTTCTTGTTTTTAATTAAACCCTTTCGGCATGGTTAATAATACCACACCATATGCTACTGCTGTATGATTTGGTGCATTTTATAATAACAATGGCAATAAATGCATTTTGTTTCGGTTTCTTTTGTATTTTAAGGGGCTTTGTTTTAAACGTCACATTAATAATACAAAATGGAAACAAATCATTGTAGAGTTCTTTAATTGAAGATAAACTGAAATATTTTCTTCTCAGTAATTAATTATGTAGTGCATTGCTTCTCAAACTTTATTCGCAGACTACCTGGATTTTTTTTTTTTTTTTTTTTATCTTGGTGGAGCACACAATACACAACACACAATTAAAAAAAAAAAAAAAAAAAAACACTAATAATAAGAATAACCATAGACTTACCTTGTATCCTTTGTTTGTTTTAATGCAATGAGTGGACCTGTTTCTGTGAGCAAAGTTGTTTTAAAATTTGAGTTTTAAGAATGGTTCTAGTTTACCTTTCATAACATTAATTTACAGAGAAGGTGAAAAAAATTGATTGTTTTATTTTTTAATTGAGAATAACAGCTGAAACATGTTTGTGTGAATTATTAATCTGTGAAGTTACAATACACCCATGAGGTACCAGCACAGTCAGAGCTGTGAATCTCCAGCTATAATCTTTATTTATAAAACGGATATTTGGATGCTGCACACTGACTGTTGAGGATTTTTTTTTTACCGTGCAGTTATATAGTACTGTACAATGCATGGCTGAACTTATTTTTGCCGAAGCACAGTTTAGTTAATAAATTATCAATACACAACATATTAAACTCGCAATAAATATTCACTTGTGTGATGTATTTTTTAAAGTTTTAAAAAATGAGTGACATTCCTTTCGTCACATTTAATCTTTTCAGTGGCATGACAGTAATGGCTAGAAGCAGCCAAACAAAGACAATGTCAACTTCATGAAATCAAAGACATTAAAATTCTTCAACAGCTGGTGTTTTTTATGATTTGATGAAACATAAAGAAATGGTAACACCGTGTAACAATTTTTTTTTTTTTTTGTTCCTGGGTAGTAAGTGTTATTTTCTAATTGCTTATGCCTCAAAAGTATAGAACATGGCTATTATTCCCCACAAACTTTGCTTTTGTGACCAGGACAGTGATATTTCAAAATATCACTATTTCCAATGAGAAAACGGGCAAATGTGTGTCTTTTCTCACATAAAGTCAGTAAAAAACAACATATGAATCCAAATTAACATGTATTTATACTAAAGTAATACAAAAATGACTACAAAAGATTTAGAAATGAGTAGTTTTTCAAGATTTACGATTATACTGTTTTTACTGTATTTTTTCTTTTTTTTTTTTTTTCTGTTTCACTAACAGGTCAGTTTTGTCTTTGTGGAAATTTAGTTTTCTTTTTCTTTTTGGCCGGTGCCATAGTTTCATCAAGGTCGGAGTTTGCAGAAGCCATAGGTCAATCCTATTATATTTTCTGTTCACTATACCACTCATTTATCTTTGCCAGAAGGAAATTCTAAATCTTGAATTTTGCCATTGTGAATCTGTTTATAATAAGATGCCAATTCAGATCTCTCCTGTATAATGAGCAGTAATTTATACTGTTTGTAAACTTGCGGTGATATTACAGTTGTTTTTTGAAAAAGAGATGTTTAGTACCTCACACGCAGAAATTCTATGAAGGGCGGAGGTTACGAATTTGGAGTATTTACAAACACATAAGTAATATTAGTACATACCCTGTATATCTAGAAAACCATCACACCAGAAATTTGGAAAGGGTGATATTTAGCACTAAATATCAGATCATGAGCGTATATAAAGGCACCTGTCAGTCCATCTGGAAGTATCGTGTATGTCACTGATATTATTCATTAATTTGTTATAGACATTTTCTTAATTATTGGATAATGCTATTTGCCTATGATGTATCCAGTGTATGCTTATGAGAAAAATAATAATTTATTTATTTGAAGAAGCTAATTTATAATTTAAATAGTTTTGTCTGTGTTGTGTATAATTTAATTGTAAAACAACATTCAGCTCTAACTATTGTTTTTTTTCACCCCCTTAGATTGACCAGAACCTAAATGCAAAATACAGCCTTTCCTCGGATACCGAGTTTAGTGCTATCAAATCTCTTAATTTGGGCAAAGTCACAGGTAAGCTATTTTCATAGAAATATGAAACAAAATATCCATATATATATATATATATATATAATGTTTTAAGTGCATGATACATATTTAAATACTATATAGTACACATACATTTAGTCCCTTCAGATCTGTAGACTTGTGTAACCTTTTTCAGTACTGGAAACAGAAATAATAATAATAATAATAATATAATAAATAATAATAATAATAATAATAATAATAATAATAATAAACATTTTCATTTAAATACAGTTGTTAATGTTAAATGTGCATCAAGCTGCGAGATCTTTTGCGACATATATTGGAAATATTCCGCTGTTGATTGAAGCCACACAGTTATTATTCGTGGATGAGAGAGTTATCACTGACATAAACTACCAGGATGTTGTTTTGTTTCTGATTTAGTTGCTGAAAATAGTCGCCGCAGTTGTTATTGAGATGTACCTGCCGCTTGCTGTGTTAATGTTTTTTGTAAAACACTGATAACCTGTCAGTTAAGAAAAGGCTTCATGCAAAAGCTTGTTTTAACGTTATCTTTATTATGCTAGTGTAGCTTAACAAACTGCACCCATTACAATACAGCGGCGTTGACTTTACCACGTAGGCGCATGTTATGTGACGTAAAGAAGATTCACTTTTGCATAGCTACACCTATGACTGAGCATCCCGTGCAACTGTGCACCCTACTTTATTTTATTAATATTAACGTTTAGCTGTTTATTTTTCAATAAAATGTGTTATTTTATTAATAAATGGTTTGTTCTGCTTCCTGCTTTTTCACACTGTTAGTAATGTATGCAATTCACGTGATTTCCATGGCAGGCAACTTCACCTTTGAATGCATTTTTAAAGAAAGTTTTTTTTTTGTTTGATTGTTTGTTTGTTTTTTTTTGTTGTTTTTTTAAAGATGCCACTGTTGAGTAATCCTCAATATTTGTTTCCTTTTTTTTTTACAATGAAAACGAGGCAATTGTTAAAAGCAAACGCCATACACAACTATAGTAATACTGATATACATGTATTTCATTAGCTATTCAGTATGCTTGGAATGAAGCATCACGTTTATTAGCGATTACATTTAAAAAAAAAAAAAAACATCTCAGCCTCCGTTTAATGTAATTTTATTCTACAGAGACGGGGAGAATGGAGACAGTACAAACGAGGAAAAAACAGGGTTATTTGCATTGTACCAAATTTAGTCCAGTTGACTAGGTGAATTGCAACGTTCTATTTAAACCGGTTTAATTGAGGTTAAAATCTGAAAACGAGTCTTCAAAAAGACGGGTCAAAAAGGGTTTTTCAATTTCAGCGTGCCAGTAGTGGTTTAATTTAACCCATGCTGCAGTCTATTGTAGTCCACAAGCGGTAGGTTTAACTGCGGCTTTTCCAACATCGGAGTAACACTTTGTGAATATATTGCAACGTCAGGTAAAATGTTATTAAAATATATTATAATCATATATATATATATATATATATATATATATATATATATATAATATATAAATTTTCAGTTGAAAATATCGGATGATACAAATAACTATTGCAAACAATAGGTACTGCAGCTCATGTGGATTTTTTTGTTATTGTAGATGTTTGTATTGTGTGCAGATTTTTACTTTTGTGAATGTGATTTGTATTTACTCTTGAATTTGATATTTGTACATTTGTTTCCTGCAACTTTTATCAGTTGTTCATATATTTACAGTATTTATTCAATAAAATACATATTACGAGTAAAATAGTTTCAATATGTAGAACACTTTTAAAAATGTTAAATGTTTTTACTTTACCATAATTCCATCATGGAGCCTATATATGTCATTATTACATTAATAATGCCTGTAAGTTAGTGCACCACCTTGCCAAGTTAAGCCTGTATGTAGTCATAATGCTTGTGAGATCCCCCTCAGAAAAGGTGTTTTAATAGCTATGAGATACTGCACCCCCTCGGGACAAAAGGTGTTTTAAGCTAATTTTATTGTTGAATGTGATTTTATAATTAATATCAGACACAACTTTTTGCATTCAAGCACTGTTGTCTTCTCGGTATTTGGATAATGACATCAATGTTAAAATTCACGTTTGATAGATTAGGATTTAAAAGTAAGTATAGTGTCTACAAACAATTCATATTTGTTTTATATTGAATTAGATTGTTGCAAAGAAAGAACTGCTTATTTGCTATGTACAAAACCACACAGGTCATGCAAATATAGAATCTCAGTAGTATCTTATTCAGAACAAAACCTGTTCACTAAACGTTTGTATTAAATAAACCACATATAATAATTTCCTCATAAATTGTTTCTGCTGTTATAAAAAAAAAAAAAAAAAAAAAAAAAAAAACCTGGGGTGGGCTGGGGGGTACTGGACATGGTCAAGAACCTCTGTGTTTTTTTTTAATGTATTTATTTATTTTTGGCTGGCTAAGGCCCAGGTGTTCTTAGGAGTGTAAACTCCATAGCAACCTAACAGCAGACAGTAACAGTAAACAAAACGCTGCATTACTTTAGGCTACTAATGTAGTAATGATGGTTGAAAAATGCGTATTTCCCAGTCATTGTACATTTATCACAAAACAACGAGTTTGAGTGCAGTTTGCTGCATTGTTTGTATTTATTTCATATTTGTTATTATGACTATTAAAACACCTTTTCTGAGGGGGTATCGCAGCTATTAAGCAGGTTGGCCAGAGTTCAGCTGCGTGTTGTCAGCACATCATAACCGATAGTTCAGGGGGTTGCAGCTCGAGGTTTCTGGCTGACCAGTCGATTTGATAGGCTGTTTGACTGTGTTCTGACATACACGTGAATATGCATTTACTAATATTAATGTGATTGGTCAGCTGCGAGGTTTCTTGCAAATGTTTTCGAGTTTGATTTTTGAGCGTGCCTTCTGCCTAAACCATCTCAATTTCTCAAATAAAATGAATAAAGATTTGTGATGATTAGTTATTTGTTTGCATATAAGAGCACTACATAAAATGCAGAGCAATTAATTTTATTCCGCCTTTATTCTGCGTGTTAAATTATTCGCTGGAGTAGAAAGAAGTCTTAAAAGTTAATCAGCTCATTTTACTTAGTTAGTTAGTCAGAAAAAACTAAAAAACTAAAACTATATATATTTTAAATGGCGATTTATTAAATTGAAATACAGACAGTAGCCTACTACACACATCAATCACTTGACATAGAGACAAATATCCTGAAAAGCACAGAGGCTATAGATATCAGTGGGACATGGGAATTCATGTATGCACCCAATGCAAGATGAAATGCATTTTATTTAGCGGCAAAGCAATGTGTAAGAGAGCCTAAATCTATAATTATTACTATGATTTTTACTGAGGCCCGTGCCTTATAGCTGACACGCACTTTACATAAATATTACTTTACACTGACTCACTTATGAAGTCTACTATGTACTACACGTACACATACGATGCATATGTTTATTTTTTATGTGTGCTGAAATGGAAAAAAGCATTATCATTATCAGACAAATACAATCATTAAACATCAACAGCGGAAAGGTGTGCACTCGCGGTACTCATGTGCCATATTCTATTTTCCTTTTCTTGTGTCAGATTGGGATATGCATAACATCAAAATAAAGGGGATGAATTATTATTTAATACATTAGTAGTACATAATATGTTATTGAGATGTTTTGATTTTAAACACAAGAAGTTTGTTTTCCACCTTTGCGTTGATAAAGGAAGAGGATGTAGTATATAATGCTCTGTTCAGTGATGCGTTTGGTCACATGACTGTACAGGCTTACATGTCATACTTTCTACTTTTTCTTTAGATTCTCATATTAATAAATCTAAACCCGGGTAGTAAAAAGAAACCTGGGTGGCGTCTGGTAATTTAAAACCCGACAGGGTTTTCGGGTACCCATGCCTACCTCTAGTAAATAGTAAATAATAATCTACCTACAAAAGCAAAACAGGAATCACAAACTAGAACTGTGCATAAGTAAATGGCGTGCTCCTTTTATTTACAAGGATATAACAATATAAACAACAAAACCAAAAAAGTTCTGGCCCCATAAGTAAGGCCCTGTGTAAATCGCGGTTTCACGGGCTGCATGGAAATTGTAAATAGTACATCCCTGCGTGTACTATTCGCCATACACATAGTGATGTGCAGTGATTATGTCGTGACTATATGCAGTCTATATGCAATTAAAATACTACACACTGTAAACAAGAAAGTGGATGTCTCTAAAAAGGCTTAAAATGTGTCTGCAGCAGATCACATAAAGCGGTATCCAGCAGGAGTTTTATACTGCGACGGAGGTAAGCTCTTGTGTACTTCCTGCAACATTACTGTAGATCGCTACCGAGAATCAGCTGTTGACAGGCATTTGGATTCAAATATTCACCAAAAGAGAAAGGTGGATATCCACAGCAGTACTGCAACTGCTTTGGAATTCAAAGAAACAAAAAACGGTGATTTTCATTTTTCAAAAGTCCACTGAAAACAGTGAAGGATGAAACACATTAAATTTTGACCTGACAGAGGCGTGCGTTTGGGCAAATATCCCTCTTGACAAATTGGACAACCAAAAGTTATGTACATTTTCAGACTGAATGTAGCAAATGGTGGAGTGATTCCTTCATCAGCTCAGCTGAGACATGAATACTTACCCATAGTTGCCAAGCATCACAAGCAAGAGGTTATGGAATTGGTAAAACAGTCTGGTTGCTTGTCTGGTCACACTGACGAGTAGACTGATGCACAAGATCAATATGGGTTACACATTGTATTTGTTTTGCAAGACATAAATGGTAAACATCCACCTGACGTACTGGAACTGAAAGCTGTCCTTGCAGATACACTTTACCTACGAGCTGGTAATTACAACACCGTTTCACAAGCTATTGTAAAGTGCTTGAATAACTGTGATGTTGATTTTGTATGTCAGTGCATTTAACTCATATTTGATGTTTTAAAAAATAATAATCTGTACACATAATTTATAAAATAGTTCTGTGCACATTCCGCACAACACGATGCCTGTGATAGTGCTGTGATTTTTAAAGAAAATGTCAGCGATTTTCACAGGTCCTTACCTACAAGGAGCAGTGACAAGTCATTAAAGATAAGCTATCTCGCTGACCAGGACATAACACACTGACTGCTCTCTGAGTTCTAGGTTGAAACTGAGCTAGGCCCCTGCTTCCCCTTAATACATGTGACCAGGCTAACCTGTCAATTAATTCTTACAAGGTTTTCTAGTTCCCCACCAATCAATTGAGATGTAAACTTGTCCAGCCACATTCTCACATAGCTGTGTAATCTGCCTGTTGGGAGGAAACTACCCATAATGCCCAGATTTAATTTCGAGTCAATGCCCAGGCATTATTAACATTGTAAACGTAATCTATTTACCTAATTAGGCAAACTTAAAATTCAAAAGGTGCAATTAACACATTTATTGACTGGTGAAATACAAGTCAGAGTTGCAGCAGTATGTCCACTGTTTTATCATTTTAAATATTTTCATAAAACAAAAATTATACTTTAGAGCTACAGTGTGCAGTGCAAAAGCACATCATGAAAAATCACATCTGTAGGTAAAAGACTAGAATAAAAATCGCTACATTTCAAAATAAATTTCTGGTCCACTAAAATAAAGAGCTCTACTTAATCTTTGTAAGTAACAAATTCCAAGTGAGGAGCGCCTGTTTGCTTGCATGCAATACTTCGTATTGGTCCAGAAGGACTGTGTTGTACACAACACAACATATTAAATTAACACCCAATGTAACAATATAGCATTAAAATGTTCAATACAAAAAAAAAAAAATGCCTGAGTTACAAGCTCTTGCCGTGTCTAAACATTAAAAAAAAAAAAAAAAAAAAATCAAAAATATGGATTGTAGCATAACAGGAAAGTGAAATCAATCAGACTGCAGAGTCTGTATCATCTGATCCGAAACCACCAAACTTCACGTCTTCGTCATCTGAACCTTCATCATTGATGATGCAATTGTCTGAATCGATGTACAGAGCAACTACTTCTAACCAATTTTTTCACATGAGTCGCTAATATTTCCCTCAGGCATTATTTGCGCATGGTTATTAAAAAACTGAAATTGATGGTAAAAATCTTACTTGCAGTTAAATGGGGGGGGGGGGGGGGGGGATCATTCAAACCGAGGCATTGACTCTGGTACTACTATTTACATGTATTTACAATTCTCATGTGAGAGGGACAACAGCTGGCAGCAAACTGTTTCCCTTTTTAAGTCATAGTAAAGCTGAGCCACCAGTAAATTTGATTCATTGAGAAGGTCAACCAAAACAATACAAATACAAATCAAGTAAATGTGAACAGTGAGGCTGCACTCCTTCTCATTGTTAAGCTCAAACTATGAAGAAATCCATATTTTCAAATCCCAGTAGGGATGTTTAAGGTTACTGTAGTGTGCAGCTCAAGGCTTTATAAGCTGCTGCCAGTAACTTTTTGTATCCTCGGGACTGGGGTACAATATAGGAAATTATATCATTTTGGGTGGATCAATAAACATTTGTATATGGATAATTAATTTACTCCCTGTAGCCCTAGTATAAATTGGTTTAACATTTGGTAATTTACCTTTCATAGGTCAGAGTTGGAATCTGACAGGGGTAGTTTCCCTTCCACATGTCTTCTAACGCAGGAGTTCCCACGGGGGACTATTAAACATTGACTTTACAGAACACAATAAAGTTTGCAATAAAAGGCCAGTTTCCTTTTAAACTTCCTTCCATTAAGACTGCCTTGAGGGGAAAACTGTTTGCTAAGGCAAGGCCAGGGCAAACTCTTTTCAGCACTGGATATGGCCTATAGTATGTGCTATGATCTGTATTATTGTTCTTGTTTAGGGCTAAAGAGAACAAGCTGCTAGGAATAGTTCCTGTTTGTGCTTCAGCATCCTCTGCTATTATGGAGCACAGTATATCCGGGAAGAAACTTACAGTTCTTCCACGAGGCTTCGGTAGCTTTTTTATCTTGCTTTGGTTCCGCAGATAAAAGGGAATTTGCTTAACACCGGGAGTGGTTGTTCTCTGTTGATGTCATCAGTAAGCAGCGGTGAGGCAACGTTAAAATTGGGCATTTCAAATTGGCTAGAAAATGTCAAAAACAAAAATAGCGATGCATGGAAGGGGGTGTTCTTTCTCTAGAACGGGCAATGTTTGGGCTTTTAAATCATGCTTGTAAACATATCTGTTTCAGCAGGCTTTTCTTTAATCTTTTTTTGTTTGTTGAGTGGGGGCTGCTGTACCATATTCTTAAGGGTAAATGAATCCTATTAAATAAAACAAATATGTTGGCTACAGAACATAGATACTTTAAGGATTGTTCTCTTTGCCTGGGCCCACTGTAAATGGATGTATGTCTATTTTTTATTCATGTGTTGTGCAGCACTTGTGAGGTTTAATGAAGGGCAATATATAAAAGGTTGTATATAACCTGGCTAATTAACACTGTACAATTCAGCTTGTACATAACCCCGAGATACGATAATGTGTGTGAGAAAGCTAACTAAATGCAGTCATTGTAGCGTGCAAATGCTGGGTATGGACACAATTGCAGCATCCAATCGCCTGGAAACCTGTTTAATAGCTTTTAGCTGTGGTTCACAGAGGCAGACAGCAGGTTCAAGGCTTTCTGTTGATAATGCTTTCAGAAGCTCCTCCAGGTTGAAGTGCTTGCTGTTATTGTGTTGGCAGGCAGCGCCGGTTTGGATGAGGAGGTCAGAGTGGCGGGGGCACAGGGGTTCATCGGCTGCCTCTCCTCGGTCCAGTTCAATCACATTGCTCCTCTGAAGGCGGCCCTGCAACATCACAGAAACTCTGTCGTTACAGTGAAGGGGCGACTGGTGGAATCCAGCTGTGGCTCCACAAGCATGGCTGACCTGAACACTTTCACAACAACGCACAACCTGTCAGGTAACACTCAAGATCAAAACACAATTAAAAAGTTAATGCAAGAAACTGCAGGCTGGTTTAAGTTAAGACTGCCAAAGGTTTGTAACACATTACCAAAGGATGGTTTGAACCTTAGATTGTATTAATTTGCATCATTTACTGGTGACATCACTGTAGCTACTTGTTTATATTTGATTGAAAATCAACAGGTAATCCATATAAATGGAATAAAACATTGACATGTAGTTTAAAAATATGTTTTTTATAAATAAGAAGTGCATATTGTTTATGTGCACATAATTGATGCTGCTTGTGATATATACAGTAAGCTTGCATTGCAGCAGCCCCTTATTGCACCCAATTAAAAGAACAGCAGCAGACTTTAGCAAAACCAAACTTTATTTAATAGTCACTGTTCCAAGCAGGTTATCAGTCAGTCGCATTTTACTACTACTAAAAAAAGTAATAATAATAATAATAATAATAATAATAATAATATCAACTCACGGTTGATATTATTGACCCCAGAAATTAGTTGTGCTTCAATGATACATCAACAGTCACTTGCACACTTTGCATTCAACATAAATAACACAAGTACAAACAAAAAGGCACAAGGGCAGAATAAAGGTTTAAACTAAAATACTAAAACTGTTCAGGCTGGGCAGAGCCTTCACTGAACTTTTAAAGCCAATATAGAGCTGCTACAACAACACAAGTTCACTCACCAAACTCCTCTCTCCAAATGGACCCCTGGGCTATCCTTTTATGGGATGTAGCTAGAGCCTAATTAATCAATAATTAGCAATTATCTAATTAAGGCTCCAGCCACATTCTCACATGTTTTTGGCAGGGAGAAATTAACCCCAGCCCTACCAACCACGCATAACACCAATAAATATACATGGGCAGAGCTCAAGCTCGAGCTCGCGCCCTGCCACATTAGTGTTGTCGCTGATTCAGCACCAAAAAGCCTCTCAATCCCCCACCACTTTTTCTGCTAATACATTTAGCTCCTGGTCTGCAAAACTTTAGATTCCTCAATCTGTCCTCTTTGGTTGCTGTCATTGTGACAAACTCAGAACTGTACTTGACTTTTCTTTCAAGCTCCCTTATATACAAGGTGATTTTAAAGTAAGTTTATCACATCAACGCACCATACTAATCACCCTGTATATACTATAGTAAAGTGTGTGTAAACCTTGTGCATAATTCTATGCGTTCTGACAACTTGCAAATTAATCATTTAGCTTGCTTTATTTGTGCAAATAATTAGCTTAGTGCATAGAGCGACCAACAAATACAATTGTGTAGTATGATTATATTGGTAGTGTTTTATTGTTGATCCCTTATCTTAAATAATAAAAAGTTAGTATGATTTATTGATTTTCCACCTCTAAATAACTGCAACGACCAAGATAAAATGTGGTTGTTTCACTCCAATCTATGTTTTTATCATGAGAAAAGCAAATACATCAACAGCAAGTAACTTGAGTGAATGAGAAACTAAACAGATATTTTTGGTCCAAAGCCGATAGTGGCCCTTGACAAAGTTCCTAATAACAGACAGTGCGCAATCCGCAAAGGTAAATACGTATTTCTCTATAAAACATTATGAGAGGCAGCAATTTGAGCTTAAAAAAAAACTGTGCTCCGTTAACGTAATGTTTCTGTCATGTTTTGTCTGTCTGTTATTCATTTTTATGTCTAGTCCCAATACATTTTTCCACAGGGCCATATTCTAAGAAAATCAAGGAATGAAAGGGAAGTTTTCACAAGTTGTTTCAGGATACATTTGCGACGAAACGTAGCTTAAAGTTCTACCAGACATTTTCCAACATATATTTTAATTGTTAATGGGCAGTATTCCCACTGTGCTATAATGATAAAGAATGACTTGTGGCCAGGGAAAATTGACTTAAATCATTCAATTACCACCTGGCCACATTCCACACTTTTGTATTTAACTAATAAAACAATTATACAATTTAAAAAATGCAATTCACCTGTAGCTGTGCATATGTAATGCTATAAAGTGGGGTGTGAATAAAATGTAATGTCACCTCCCTACCAATAAAGGGTGCACCAGTATAGTTCTTTTATAGGATACAGGCTTTCTGAGCTCATATTTCCCATAATGCAGGCAGGAGACCAGAATAAAAGTGCAACTAATTCATTTAGAAACCAATAAAAACACAAGAGATGCAGCTTCATCTAAAAAACAGACCCAACATGCAATTAAACTCACAAGTGATAACTAAGGTAAGAAAAGAAAGAGTGACACTCAAAACTAGTTAATCAAAATTGTAATCAAATATTAATTAATTTTTTAAAATATTGAGGAATCTAAAGTTTCAGACCAGGGGCTAAACTGGTATTGTGCAAAACACACAGTTTGCACAATGCCAATAAACACCAAAAGTCAAGATACCACAAATAACTTTAGGCTTTTTTTGTTGGGTTCTGTCAAACTGCCTACCTCGCTAATATATACTAACGTAGACAAGGTTTTTTAGGGTCATTTAGTTGCACACTTAATCAACCCTACATTTATCACTCACATATCTCCCACCCCCCACTTTTTTTTTTTTGAAAAATGAAGAAGCAGGGTTTTTATTTGCTTCAGTATTGCACCATGAACAATACCATGGAGGCATGGCTGCTGAATTAAGAACTGGATTGGCAAAAAAAAATAACCGTTTCTTAGAAGAGACTAGTTACCACAACTTATAAAATGCTACACGATGAACTGTGTTTTAAGGTTGTTACCTTTATTTACATTATAGTGGGTAGACTAAGAAGTTGATTTTGTCTTTTTTAGTGTTAAACACACTAGTTTCAAGTTTCTTCTTGTTGATCTCTGTCATATATTCCAAAGATTTTCATCTACCTTTTTTTTTTTTTCACCTGGTCTTTTAAATTGTCTACATTGTAGAGTTTGTTACATATATGTTCATTTTATTCTTACTGTATATTATTTTGATATCCTAAAACAATCTTAGCTTTACTGAATGTCTGGGGTGAATGAAATATGCATGTCAGTAGTTTAGCTGCTTTGTTAATTAATTTCTCCCTTTTTTTTTTTTTTTTTTTAATAATTACAGATCATTTAGAAAAAATCAACAACGAGAGGGACCCACTGGCAATACAAAGTGACTCAGTTGTCATTGGAGGTAACAAGAGATAAAAGGGATTGTTTTGTAGTGTGGTGTACAGTTTCACTGAGACAAATTAAATGCAGTATTGCACAGTGTATATTTGGTAGGTGTAATACATGTGTATTTTGCATGCCAGAGGCTGAATATGGTCTATGAATACAAACTACAGGGACTGTTCTGAGAAATTTTCTTGCTAAAGCACCCAGAGATACTTGAACATAAATCACTCTCTATATAAATGTAAATCATAATGTATAGTTTACTGAAATAGTTCTTGGAATGTTTCTGACACAGCACACCAACTGCATCTTGAACAGTGCAGTGTTTTCAATGTAATTGTATTGGAGAAATAGAAATTCAGTCGTGCAGTACAATGTCATTTAAAGCAACGATAATAATAGCAAACAGTGCTAATTCAGTGATGTTGTCAAGACAGTGTTCCCAATTTGTATATTGCTGAGATCTTAATGTGATTTATTGTCCATTTACTTTGTTGCCAATACACTTCTGTGTTTATGACACATTGAGCTACCTGCACTTTCAGCCATGGCATCTTTACATTATGTTACCAGAATTTTCATATATTTGTAATGAGAAACTCCAGCAATTTTCTCCTGTTATATGACAGGAAATTAATTTGCATTAAAGCATTTTTCTTTATTACACAGACCTCTCCAATTATAAATGCTACCTGGCTCTTTGAAGCTACAAAAGTTGATTTGCTGATTTCAACACAAACCTTAATTATATTACTAAGATGTCATTTATTACCAGGGGTCCATATATTGAATTCTGTACTGCATGTTCAAATACATAGATATAACATTAATCTTGAGTGCAACATTTACCAAGATCATGACTTCTCTATATAACTCTATAGGTTAAGTGCTTAAAACTGAGCACAAAGATTAATTGAATTTGAGCAATTTACATAAACCACAACCAGGGATAGTGAGAATATATACATGTGATTTAAGAAGTACAGTACAAGGGAAAACAATTGAAGTTTGCTTAATGTGGAATTGACTGGCTGTCACTGAAAACTTCCTTGAACACTTCCTACAAGTTGAGAAATGTATTCCCCAGTTGATTTCTGACCATTGCAGTGTGAAAATAATATCAAAGTAATCATGATTATGTTAAATAATGTTGTTGCAATGTGGACAACATGTGATATAGCAAAGATAAACTAATGCATTTCTTGTAAACACTGTAGGGTGCTCTGTAACACCTTAAGTTCACAGGTGTTTCTGATAATGTCTTGATCAGGGTAACACAGATGAAGGTATTAGCCTAAATGTTGTCTGTCCCTCGAACCCAACATTCCTTAAAGCAATGCTACCACAGTAATATTGTAGCGATCTAGGTTAATGCAGGCAGGTTCCTCATTCAGGGTTAGGCAATCCACACAGAGGCGGAGGGCAGGTGCAAACCTGGGATCTTACGCACTAAAGCATAGCGCCGATACCGCTGTACAAAAGAGCTAGCTCCTTTGCAAGGCGGTATCGGCGCTATGCTTTAGTGCAAGAGGTCCCAGGTTTGCGCCCACCCTCCGCCTATGTGTGGATTGCCTCGCTCTGTGTGAGGCGCCTGCCTGCGGGAACAGAGATCGCTACATTGGTGTCAGAAGTGGACGCAGGTACCCTGGCGCGCACTCGTCGGACTGTAGCCTGGTGAGCCAGTCTGAGGCGGACTTGAGGCTGGCAGAGGAGAGTGTAGTGTGCACGGGGGAAGGCACCAAGGTCACTACAATATCTTTAACAGCAGATTTTATCCTACATCAAACTAATCCAACCTCGCCAAAATTGATTATTTGTTCTTATTATCAAACACTTTCTTTTACTCTCTTTTTGCTTCCATCTCACAGGTATCATCGCTGTGGTGATATTTATCACGGTCTGTGTCACTGCAATAATGATGCGGTTCCTCTACCAGCACAGAAAGAGCCACCAAACTGGCACTGAAAAAGACAAGGAGCACCGAGAGAACCTGGAGTACTCCTTAAGGAACCACACTGATCTCCATCACTCAGTCAGCGAAAGCAAGAAAGAGTATTTCATCTGAGCCTTTTACTTTCAGTTCCCTGATTGTTTGCCTGCCCGTGATGAGATGCATGGCCCCGTAAGATAAGGAGCGAGATGGCCCCTCAGAAACACTGCCTTCTCTGCACAAGAGCCACCAACTGGACAACGTTAAATTTAACTTTTCTTTTCTAGTGGGAGGTAAAAAAGCGACATGGGTAGTAGACATTTCTACCAAGGTGTGTTTTTATTTTTATTTTTTATTCCCATTAATTTCATGCAGAAAATAAAATGGTTGAGACTTGACAGAGCAGCAGGAAGTGAAGGGAATTAAATCAGTATAGCCATGATAGACTATATGGAGGGTGAAGGGCACTGCCCTGCTAGGGAGATGTGAACCATGTCTTTTTTATTTTTAATGAGGGAAGACTGCAGGATCTAAATCAAAGTTACAGCGCTGTTTTTCTCAATACAGATGGCTTTACTTTCAAAATTCAATCATATACTTATAACTAAATAGCTTCTTGACTCCTGGAATTATTTATATTCATGACACATTTTAAACCCTTGAATTTACTGTGCACAACCTCCGGTTTGAGATAAACTGACACTTTTTATATTTAAAATGGTTTTTTTGAGTTTTTCACTGGTTGTCAAAATGCTCTGCAGATGTTTGCACTGTAATCCATGATGCACAGTGCTTTGTGATGCCTTGGCATGAATAGCGTGCTATACATTTTACTGTCACTGTTGTTCATGGCTGATCAATCCAATATTTCACCCTTCTGCAAAATGCTCCTGAGATACAGCTGGAGAACAAGGAGTCAAAAAAGCCAAAGAGGCACAAGCTGTGTCTCGAGAGTGGCATATACAGTAATCTTTTATTCACTAGTAATTGACCACTTTAGACCAGCACTTCATTAAGACCAATGGTAGCAAAGAAATTCCACTGTAGTTGGTCCATATATGAAATAAACCTTATAGCAAGCACATTTTAGCACTTTGATGCTTACATATCAATCATCTGACCAAATACTTTACATGCTAAGTATATCTAATATTATCCTTTTTAAAATAAGGATTATTCCACAACACAAAGAGTAAGAGGACAGGGCAGACAACATATGAGGGAATCTGTGATCACTTTTTATTTACTGTTATATTAGCTATTTTTCTGTTGGGAAGGTGGCAGGGGAAATGCTTTTTCCTTCGGAAGCACAGTATCAGCAGAAATTGAGTGTGCAGAATAAAGTAGACAATGACGGAACTGTTTCAAACATTGAGATAGTTATAACGGAACAAAAAGGTAGTTAGGGTTAAAACCAACAAAAACAAGTGATATCAGTGCTTTCTGTAGTGCCGCTTTGTCAAGCTACCTTTTGTAATAGTGGAGCAAATAGGTGGGCCGGTTTACATATTTGATTAACTCGAAATGGATGATTTGATTCAATTTTTTATGTACTTGTCTTGAACCGTGCTGACACCCAGTTTTTGAAAGGTAAAAAACATTATATTATTAACTTAGCCTGAAACAACTTATTTGCAGGTAGCAAGTTTTATAATGTTAATCCTTTCGGAATAAAGGGGGCAACCTTCACTTACTTCAAAGTGGGATACCCAGTGGCTTAAGTTATCTAGAAATCATTTAGGACGCTGATGAAGGTAGAGTGCACAAACTTAGCTAGACAGTAAACATTATTTGCAATGAAAATGTAACCTGAATAAATAAAGGGTGTGACCTTGAGCTGCTATAACCTGAGCCTCACCGTGACCCACCCTACAATTGATTGTATTGCTATGTATGTGTTTATTTACATATTTGTAATCTTTTTCTATCGCACACATGTAGTCCCCTTCTCCAGCTTAAAAAAGCACACTTTTGTATGAAATCTTGTACCTGGTCATATTCAATATTATTGTCTATTGTGATGTATTTGAAGTAATGGACATTCAGCTTAACTTCAATGGATTTAGGCAACTGGTTAGACCAAGATCACTGAACATTGTAGACGTTGTTAAAACCTATCCCTATCCCTGTCGCTTCAGAACGAAGATTGAACTGAAAACTACAGACTGGCTATCTTAGTGGCGTACACATTTTTGGATTTGGGACAATGACATTTGTATTTCTGTTCGAATTCAGTTCAGATAACGCATATGTAACCACATTTGTTAACAAGTGTTTAATACATTGTGATTAAAACAATAATGAAACAAGAACACGTATGAATTAAACGAGTAAGAAAGGGGCTGGCTGAATGTGTTGTATCTGGGGGGTGCTCATTCTGTAGTTCTGCTGCTGCTTACAATTCAATGTGCTTGTGATAATGTCAAAATTAACATGTTAAAATAAATGTTCTAGTATCTGTTATGAAACCTTACTGCTCATTCTGAAGTATAGCTACCCCCTGCGCTGCCTTAATCATAATTAATATACAAGGTGATTAATAAACAACACACCACTTGAAAAAAACACATTACAGAACATGTCTGAATTGAGCACCGCCACTGGCCTGGTACAAAATATCACAGCTACACAAGACACTGATGTGGCTTTGGTCTGTATGGATACTCTTCATGTTTTGTAATGGTTCTGCGATTATTTATTTTTTTTAAATCTCCATATATACTGTAAAATAGCAATTTATGCTTTCACTGACATGTAATACATTTCCTTTTATTTTTTGCATCTACTTGGAAATAATAACTACCTGTTGCCTGGATACATTGTTTTTTAAGTATATTAAGTAATTGAACAAGTTATATCAAATGTGCAGCCTCTGCTATTTATTTTTGTTTTGTTTTCTATAGCTATAATTGTACAGAAGAAGATGTTATTATCTTGTAAATAGTGTATTTATTAAAATCGTTTTTACAGCTGTGTGTGCAGAAATGCTGAGTGCTGTGTACTTATTTCATATAAAGGCAATTAAGAGGACTCAGTTTCTCTCTTGCAGTGGATCTTAGTTTGTATTTATAACACAATTGCAGAACAAAATCATTCCAAGGTCAGTATTTCTGAATATACCCATGGAATAGAAGCAGATTATAGCAATGAACAATATAAAACAATGTGCTACTTTTTAACCCCTTTATTAAGAAGTTGCAGAAAATAAAAATAAATAAATAACAGCTTGTAGAAGAAAACTCCAATCTCAGTTCCAATGACCTGTTCATTACAGGAGCCCAACAGCATTACATACTGTACGTTGTATAAACTGCACCAAATCATACTCGGTTGCAAAGGTTACGATAGCAGTAGCCCATTGCTGCTGAAGCTACTTGAGTATATCTCATAAACCGTGTATGATACTGATTACATATGATCTGCATTATAGAAACTCCTCAGGAATTATCCAGCGGTGACCTCCACTTTTGACTTTGACCTAAAATGGCTGCCACACTGGGGTCATGTCTTTGGTTTCTTGGTGATTAAGACCCAATGCTTTGAATTGTGTTTCATACGGGATAAAGAACTGTATTCTGTAATGCTATAGGTCAAGTCTGACCGTGGGTATCATAGTAATTTTACAAAGCTATGTTGCCACAGTGTAAAAGACTCACCTCAGAAACCATTTGAAGGTATGCTTTGTATTTTTTCAGTTATTGAAACCCTGCATGTAAAATATGTTTGTGACCTTTACATTGACCAAATATGCCTGCTATAAGTTTGACATTTTAAGCTTGTTTCCTATTTCCTGTGGACTTGAACTCAGCAGTTTGTTCAGTCAACTCTTTAAACTTGGCCTGGACTCAAAAGTACCTGAAACATACGAATCGCTTTCCAGTAGACCATCTCTTCCAAATTTGGCATGTTAGGTATATACTTTAATCCATTCAAGTGAAATTGTTTCTGAGCTACAACCACCTGAAAATGTGAGCATTTTTTGTTTCGATTTTCACAATGCATACCTACAGCTCAAGCACTATGGTACCTTTAGCATGTAACATTCACCGGTGTTGTCCTTGGCTGCACTGTCTCTCCAGGAAGTCTTCCTGCTGCCCAGGACGTTACTCTGCAGCAGGTAAATCAACCCCTGGTCACTGACCTCCCACTCTCTGTCTTTACAAAACACAAGGCAAAAGACTGGGCATCTGTTAGTCAGTTGGCTTCTGACACAGAGAACAGGCCCATCTTACACAGACTGTTTACCCAATAAATATCACAGTTTATTACCTGATGGTGCAATTCATGTACATCCAACTAGCTTCTCATTCTGTCTTTTGCAGCCATTTTTAATGCCACTTGATTTATTTGTCAAGGTCCGCTCACAAACCTCTCATTTACTGACTTAAAATCTTACTCACACGCACTCAGAAGTCTCATACACAACTCTGGGGCTGCCCCACAGCATTATTTTGTGTTTGTGCCAACAGATCAATTATTAAAGTTTGCTGCAGTCTTCTGCAGTAAATTATAAAACCTTTAAATAAAAGCTTTTTTTTTTTTTTTTTTTTTTTTTTCTACGATTGCTGTACTGTGTTGTTCTGGAGGGAACTTCCATTTTATATGTACTGTCCATTTCTTTTTTGACAGAACGGGTTTATTGTTTTTCTCTATCATTGATTACTGCAATGCAGTGTTTGCAAGTATATCTGCAAACTGTTTTTTTTTTTTTTTTTTTTTTTTTTTGCAGTTGGCTGCAATTGGCTACAATTTGAGCAAAAAGTCAGGGAAATGTAAACATATCACCCCAGTTCTGATCTCTCTAAACTGTCTTTCTCTCTGTTTTGGAGTGGCTTTTAAAGATGCTGTCTGGAATGGTTTTATTCACCAGTACCTACATCTCCATAATTCTAAAAACACTCAATACAGGCAGTACCTCGCACTTATGACAGAATTGGTTCCTGAACGTCATATTGTAAATTGGGGTTATGTTCCTGACTCTTTGGCCAGATAATATATTTTTACAAAAATTACCCTTTATATTGTACTCATGCAAATATTTATTTAACACTTTACACTTAGCCCGGTGGGTACACGCATATTACCGAGGCATCTATATGGCTTGTTTAAAAGTACAGACTAGAGGCTTTCCAATAATGTATTCATTGTGTGTATTCGGTACTCCTAGCAGGAAATACGATCGCCTGAAGTTAAGCCCCTCATCATGAGTCAGCTAGACTGACTCATGGCGACCACGACTGGTACTGCAGTTCAGACACCGAGCATGCGAACATGATGCATGGGTCTTGTCTCGCTGTGTCGTAAATGCTGTATCAATATCGTAAAGTCGAAGCAGGGTAATAATGCAAAAGAGTCGTAAGTGCCGTGCGTCGTAATTCGAAGTGTCTTAAGTCGAGGATCGTCTATAGTTGTACATTTAGACAAAAAGAAACTTTGTAATGTCTGTAGTCATTAAGAAAGACATATAGTTGTAACATTTGTCATTTAATTTTACAAATGTCCCTCATCACGCTTTGCGTTCTGCAGGTATTTTTAGGTGAGAAAGGGCAGTATCGTATGACTGTGTCTCAAACCTTTGGGACTCAGCATCTGGTGGGAGGGGATCACATTTTAAGTAGTTGTAGCTAACAAAATATTTCCATAAATGTGCCTGTCATGCATTAATTCAAAAAATAAGTACATGATTGCTAAAATATGTGTTTCTTTCAAAACTTAGAATTTGTGACCTATGTAGAGAATGGAAGTGCATGCCAGAGAACATTTATGGAAATATTTGTTAGCTACAATTACTTTAATTCACTAACAATATGCTAATTGAACCGGGTCTTGTTTTTACCAATACAAAATAATAATACATGGGATTTGCAATTGTCTCTTCACTGCTTGAAAGGGTGTGCAGGGACCAATAAATTTAATGATCAATATTAGTAACTCCATTACTGATTTCTAATGTCCATATTGAAATTGATATGGAAAATGATACATAATTGTGAAACATAACAATTATTTCAGAAAGTGTGTAGTCAATATGGATACATGAGTACATTGACAAATAGTGTAGCTCATATTGCCCTAGAAACTTGACAGTTCTCAATATATTTCCCAAAATTGTGTGTTATATAAATATATAAATATGTCTCATTACTGTTGCGTTTTAAAAACATGTTTTACTGGGTCTATACAATGACTCTTTCTGGACCAAAAGAAGTCTTTTAACTAGCATTCCCTTTGCTGCAGACTGAATAATGCCCTTGTGTCGTTTTGGTTTTTGAGGCAATTTTTACAGGGGCGTTGATTATCTATAACCATTATGAGACTACACGACTGTAAACAATGCAATAAAAAAAAAAACAAGGTATCATTGTGAATTATTTTGAGAAGTGTAATGATAGATCTCGCTATATTGTGAAATGTCATAGAAAGCAGAACTCCATACTGCAATAACACCTCCTGTTCCTGGCCTGTGTTTTCCACAGGCCTGAGACTGTATTGTAGAATTAATAGGAAATCCCAAATGGTCCAACTAAAAACAGAATATAATTTACAAGTTAATCAAACATATGAGTTTAAAGAAACGAGCGGAACAGCCAGTGCAGAGGTAGGCAACCTGACAACCACAGTTTTTATGGCAGGTATGAGAGAGAGAGAGAGAGAGAGAGAGAGAGAGAGAGAGAGAGAGAGAGAGAGAGAGAGAGACTGCTTTATTATTTAAGTTTTAAGATTTCCTATATTTATATTCAAAGCACAGACCTAGAAAACACATACTTTATTTATTTATTTATTTATTTATAATAAATTTGCATTCACATTCTGTCTGTGTGAGTTTTTTTGTGGCTTACTTTTATTGTTATGAAGTACCTGATGCTACAAAACTTAAAATAATATACTTCTGAGGTCACAATAAATAAAATAAAAAAAATTATACTCATAAGTATTGCATAGATACAAGTATTCAGTATATTAGAAAAATGATTATTTCTGTGACATGTATAAAATTAAAGTTAAGTTGCCTCCTGGGACCCTAAGGACTCATTTCTGGCCTTGCGTTTCTTTGAATCATAGCAGCAGCTCTGGTTCTCAACATCTGGCACAACAGGGAGACCCTCTGATCTGTTCATCAAAAAAAAAAAAAAAAAAGTCTACCGGATTGGAATGTTGAACACTTTATTCAATTTGCATAATGTACTCCTCTGATTAATTTTTACTCTGAGAGTAGTAACTCACCTTTTAATCTTCTCTCGTGCAACCCAATTTTACTCCCGGAATAACTGCTCTAGAAGTAACTAATCCACTTTTATGCAAGCCACCCAAGATGGAATTATGATTTACCAGTTTCTAATACAATAAAACCCTGTCTGGCAAATGCAATACCTTTTCAATGTGTTCAACTACCAGACACTGATGTGCTGCAGTCAAGTTTTATTGCTTCAATTACAGCAATGCAGAATTCAGCTGTGAGTGGAATGAAATGACATCCCCTCAAATAAGTTTAAACTCAAGCTACTTCTTCACTGTACTTGTGGGACTGGTTTCTTGGAAACCACGTGTCTGGTTTTGCTGAAACTATGCATGGATTGTTATGAGATCCTATTGTATGTGCTGCTGATTTAGGTCATATTTGCCAACATCTTCATAATTCTATATGAAGGAAAAGATGTGTCCATAGTATCCCAATTCTGTTTAATATAATACAGCTAACAGAAATATAATACTTGCCTAGAAAGCATTATTTCTTTGGTTGAAATTTGCTTTTGAATCCATAAATTATTTTTTCTAGTCAATCTTTCACTGCCAAAACGGGTATTTGTCAGGTTGATCAGATTGCTTTCAATTTCTGCATCTGTTCCTTCGGAGACAGGAGTTCACAGTGGGTTAATTCCTGATAAATTCCATGACATCATAGACACTGGAACTCATTAATACCCTATAATCTTTATTGTGATGTCACAATACAACTGATGACATGCTTTCAAAGGTTAGCTGTAGCTTACCAGGTGGATTTAGAGAATCACATTAACTCTTATAAATGGTGATGTAAGGAATAACCCACAATGAGCAGTACTGTAATGCTGAAATTACCTGGGTGTGAATGCAAGTGCCTACAGAATTATCAGTCAGTACTAATCTGCCCCAACAACCCCAGATATTTGTATCATGTTTTTTCAATGTGTAACAGGCAGTGTTGTCTAATGGACTTCGGTTTCTGAGTCTGACCCTTATAGGTGGGATAAGGTTAAAAGCTATATAACCACATATGCAAACAACACTTTTGCATAGTGGTTTAGTTGCTTGCTTGTGGTGTGCAGGGTCGCTGGTTCACTTCTAGCCTCGACGCTGTTAAATTATTATTATTATTATTATTATTATTATTATTATTATTATTATTATTATTATTATTATTTTTTAGCAGATGCAGGCACCTTTATTCAGGACAGAGAATCCACAATGTGGATGATAGAAATTGCAATTGAAAAGACGATTTAATGACGGATGATGAATTTGGCCGGAGACCTTGTCCATGGGTGTTGACAGCTATCTGCAATGCTGGCTGACTAGTGAATACACGAGGACATCATGTAATCTAGTGCCACAGATAGGAAGTGGCTCGTAGGGCCACCTCCCCCCAAAAAGACATAAAATGAAGGTGATTAACGGTTAACACAACAACTGCAGTGGTAAACTGCCACCTCCCCCCAAAAAGACATAAAATGAAGGTGATTAACGGTTAACACAACAACTGCAGTGGTAAACTGCCACCTCCCCCCAAAAAGACATAAAATGAAGGTGATTAACGGTTAACACAACAACTGCAGTGGTAAACTGCCAACCTACCCCCAAAAAATAGGCAAAGGATGAATGAAAAGTAAGCAGCTGAGACACGGGCCTGCCCCCTAGAGCATGAAATACACTGAGGGAGAACCTGACCTCTCCAGCCTGCCACACACCCTGCAGAAACTAAATACAAACCACTCTGCACTCAGGTAAGGAAAAAACCCTACTCCCTGGTAGGAGGAAACCTTTGGGAATCCACGGCTGAAGGTAGCCCTTCCTCCAGGCTCTAAAGTCTGCCAAACAAAAGGAGCGACATGAAGGAAAGCCACACTTTTTATGGTGCTTGCATATGATGTGCTGATTAGTGGGCAGATTCTCCTTCAGAAATACATCCAAAACAACTTACAGAAATTAAACTAAATATAACATTATATAAATTACAGTCTGAAATTGAAAAATAAAATAAAAATAGACATGGAAAGAAATGGCAGATGAAAAGACATAGCAGACATATTAAAACAAATGAAGAATTATAAATATTTAAAATACACAGCTAACTAATAAAATAACATAACATAACACAGAAACACCCAGAACAACCTGTATCCTTTCCAGATGTCCTTACATGATTGCTGCACACGCTGTTGCTCACACCAGCAGGAAAGATGACTCTGTAGCAGTCCTTAATCAGAGGCAGCAGAAACAGGTATGTGATGGATGCAGGTGAAAACACAAAGTCCAGTGACGCACAGAGAACACTTGCAATGATGTTGTTATTTTTTGAATGAGAATTGAAACAAAACAATAATAAAAAACAACAAACCCTTTGCCACCTGTTACCACAGCCCAAAAACAGCCAGTGTCCTAGATTGGCTGCAGCCGATTGCAGAGGTTAAAGGGGTGGGGGGGGGTGGGGGGGTTGTGTAATTGGCAGTGTGAACTACTCTGTTAAACATGGTTAATGACCTAATTATGGTCAAGAATGGTACCATGCTATATTAAATAACTAGGAAGACTATTTATTGAACACTGTTTTAAATTAACTTTGTTTTGCTTTAAAACTTTAAATTCTGAGGAGAATCACTGCTGCACTTTGTCATGGAGTGACCCTAAAACCCGTCTTCCCTTGAACAAGGTGCAAGAACCTTTTATAAGTGAAAGATATATTTGGCCGAGATGTCTGACTCTTTGATAGAAACAGTTTAATTTGGGAATGGGAATGTAGAGATGGGAGCTCAGCTAACAGGATTTAAGTTTTTGCAGGTATCAAGTAAAGGCCCTGGTTGCCCACATCTCTGATGTAAAACATTGGATGCACAGGCCTGTCGTGGTGTTCACAGAACCAGTCCGAGCTGAGTCTGGCGCAGAGTTCCAATCCTATTGGGAACATGCCAAGTTATTAGACATGAATTGGATGATTTCAACTAACCTGTATTGAAATAGTATAGTATACTCTTTGTCAGTAATTGTAGTAATACTGTATATACTCCTTTCAAATAGATCTGTAAAACCAGTAGAGAATATTATTAGCAGTCTATGAAAGCACCTGCTGGAAGGTGTCAAACTTGGCAGGCTTTTATCATAAGGCCTTGTTAGTAGCTTCTTTCGTTACTTGCATTACTTCATGTCTCTTAATCAACATCAAAAAATTGGAAAAAGGCTTGGATGTTTTAAAACCCTCTTCAACTGGATTGTGTATGAACAGAGAAAGGGGTCAGACTTAATTCAGTAAAATAATATTGCTGTTTCTAGGAGCAACTCTTATACTGAAGTAACTTAATTAGAAATTCATGTTATAAAATCATTTAAAATTGAACTGTTACACAAATAACATTATTATTGTTGAAAGAACATATTACAGTTAAAAACTAAAGAAGTTCAGTACTAACTGACACTAAATTTTGTAATAATTGTACTGTGTTTTAAATAATATAACACCAGCATAAATAATATTGCAGCAAATAATGAACAGGTTACAATGACTGTTTTCAATAATTTTAGTAGACAATAAATCTACAGAAAAATAGCCTTGCCCTTATTTGCTTGCAAGCAGAGCGGTGCTAGATATGGAAGGTTCTTTTTGGCAATCAAAGTGAGATTTACTTGTAGTCTACAGTTTTGACTCCAAGGTCTTTCTATGATAAGAAAGCCTGGCAGTCGTACCGAGCATTCCACGAATTAGGGGAGTTGTGTCCAGTATCAGTTTTTATCAAATAAGTAGCGACTCGAGCATGAGTAGCCACGTCCCGAACTGAGACAGAGTATAGAACAGAGCCTTGAGTGAGGCAAAATAAGCGCAGGAGCTGCGAAAGAACACAGCGTGGCCGGGGGTCCGCTCTGACTCACATGGTGAGAACCCCCTTGAAGGTCAAGGGAGGCTGAAGCCTGCCCTGAGGTCGAGGAAGTGAGATCACTTGCCCCCCAAAAGGACGGACCCCCGGCTCCTCACCAAATCTCCCACACCGTGAGACAAACAAAAGACAGCACATGCCATCGCATAACAAACAAAAGACTAGAAGGACAAACGGGACAAACAGGAGGATGGTTAGTAATTTAGTGGGATGTGACTATGTGTATACCTGCTGCTCAGTGGAGACTGAAAAAACCCTTGAGGCAGATTAGGGGAAAACCTCTAGTGGCCCCGGCAGACAGGTAGCTCCCACTCTGGGCATGCTAGCATTTTTAGAAGGAGTAGCAACTATATCAGGGAAGGATGAATGAATGTAGGAATCCCCTGCAGAGGAGAACCAGTTCCCCCACATTTGTGATCAGGCTGGGGGGAAGGGGAGAGTCGAGAAGGGAGGCCTGCTCTGGAGGCGAGGGTGGAGAGGAGGGAGACCTGCAAGGAGGAGAGGGTGGAGAGGAGGGAGGCCTGCTCAGAGGCAAGATGGAGAGGAAAAGGTCTGGTCGGAGGCAAGGCAAGTGATGATAGGAGTGAGAGGAATCAATGAACAGATGGTCTGAGGAGGGGGTGCGGGATGTGTTCCTGCTGGGGAGATACCTTGAAAAAGGGGGATAGGGGACATGATACTTGACGGGTGAGTGGACGGACCATGCTGAATTGATCCGTCTTCAGGTATGCAGCCAAGTGATGGATTAAGCATGGAAAGTGGTCGAGAGGCAGCTGATCTCCATGGGTAAATCATTGTAGGGGGAGAAGCGGCTTTTCTGAAGAGTGGAAATTAGCAAATAGAGAATATATGTTGATATAGACAGACAGGAAGGTGAGGCAGGGGGAAAGCTCTTAAGAATCCCCCAGAGGGTCAGGCGGAATGCTTATATGGAGAGACTAGAGGGAGTTGGAGAGAATCCCTAGCACAGACCATGAGAGCCAGGTTTTGATTGAAGGGCTATGATTATTTGAATCTGGGTGCAGAGGATTGAAGACAATGAGCAGGCTGTAGAATAGGAGCTCTTGAACAAGGTGGAGGGCTGCAGACATGTAATGCTGAGCAGATTGAAGGAGGTTACTGAGAGTATGATTCAGTCAAATAGCATCTGGAGAAGCTGAGGATTCTGGATGGAGGTTGTGGAAGCAAATGGGACCAACTGACTGAACTTGGATACCAAAAGTAGAGGCAGAAGGAGAGCTGGAACTGAGGGCTGAGGTGGCAGCTGGACTGAACAAACATATGAATCGGCTACTGGGGAAGCACAGCGTCTTTGCGTCCCATATTGTAGAAATGAGGGCAAAGATGAGATGCCGCCTTTCTATGTGTTAGTTAATACAGGATCGATCAGCGGTTTGCTACTATCATGTCTGCTTGAAATGGAAAAGGTAAACTCACATTCAGAGATTTTGTTTTCGCAACGCCAGTTGTTCTCTTAATAGTGGAAATCCTTAGCTCATAATCAAGACAGATTTCCAGTCTCGTACCACATCTCAGATGAGCAGAGATATGAATAGGATTGTTGAGGAAGTGCCCCGTATTTTGATTA
The DNA here is from genome assembly GCF_017654505.1 of Polyodon spathula. NCBI lineage: Eukaryota > Metazoa > Chordata > Actinopteri > Acipenseriformes > Polyodontidae > Polyodon > Polyodon spathula. The sequence goes on along the minus strand of NC_054544.1, from coordinate 23,940,460 downwards.
GATGGGGATTAGCGTTAGCCTTTATTATGGGAATGCTGCCATGATCTGCGTATTGGAGGAAGGCTGGAGCATTGTAGGCTCTGGAGAAGTGCAGCTGCAGATTTAAACAGTAAACTAGAGTGACTTTTGCAGCTGCAGTAGTGAGCTGATCTGAAGAGGGAGTGGAGATCTGCTGTAGTGAGGAGCGATTAACAGTATAGAGCGGGATCTTCTGAACAGAGCAGAGGTCTGAGGAAGAAAACAATGGAGTGCTGTCAGTAGTGTGCAGAGGCCCAGCTGTGAGAGTAGAGATCTGCTGAAGCAGAGATCTGCAATAGAGAATGGAGGACTGTGATCGGTAGAGTGTGGTGGTCTGCTGCAGAGAGTAGGGATCTGCTGAATGCAGTAGATATTGGTCTTTCAGTGTTAAGGCAGATTTAGATGGAGCCAGAGATGGGGCTACTTTTGGGCAGAGATGAAGATTGCAGAGATCTTAGACCGCTGCAGAACCAGAGAGGATGAAGAATGTGTTGCTCCGAGGCATCTGCAAAACCTATTGATTGGTCGGGAGCAGTTTATTGTCTATTAGGGATAGGAGGACATTGACTCAAATGTTGATAAATCGTAGGACATGGTTCCATGACTGACTAGCAGCTCGCGTTGATGAAATGATGACTTTGATGAAGCTGGTCAGATTGGAGGAGCAGCGCCAGATGAGGAAACAGGAATGAGTCACAGGAATGGATGCGTGATGCAGGGAAGCAGGACGTTACTATGATGGTAGATACTGAGCATCTCAAAAACAGCTGAGTAAGGTTGCTTCAGGTCCTTGAAGATGGGAAGAGTTGAAATTGTAGAACGTCAGTTGCTCCAAAGTTTGAGGAGGAGGGGGACTCCTGTGAATCCCTTGGAGTGAAAACAAACTGCAGGAATGTATAGAAAAGCTGGAGCGTGCGAGCTTCACAGTAATAGCCAACCAGATAGAGACTGTATAAAATTTGTGGTGTTATACTGCCATCTAACGGTTGTGATTAGAATTAACCACTGGCTTGAGTGAAGCCGGGGAGAATAGATTTGGTTATTGTGATTAAAACCCTTGTCGGTGTAGAACAACAATTGTGTATTATTTTAGATTTGAATATCTTCATTACATGTTTTAGGACAGTTAGTCATATATATAAATACATTAACACAGTATTTAGATGTCACAATTCGGCGAGTTGAACGAGCCCTCGCAGATTGTGAAAGCATAGCAGCAGCAAGCCAGAAGATTGCAGTACTGAGACACGGAGCTCGCAGTACCGGATGAAGCTGCCTGGTCACCATGGCGACTTACCACTCCCTGCAGTCGCTCATTGAGGGCATTACCGTGGTAGCCATGGACTGAGAGGCGCTGGTGGAAAAGTTGCAGAACAGCAGTGTTGTTGGAGCATGTTGTGACCGGTCGAAAGCACAAGCCACCACACGTTGAAATGGAGTATGAAATTGACTGGATAGGTCTTTAAAACGTTGAACGTAGCTAATTGAAATCCAGGGCGGGATCTTCTGAAGGAATGGTAATTTGTGCTGGCCCTAGGAGCGGAGGAGGGGTGCTTGATTGCAAGCGAAGAGTAAAGGAATGTTCAGCTGACAGATCTTTGTGGTGGATTAAAAAGAGGAATTATGGCAAGGCAAACGCTGACAACGGGAATGTCGATGTCTTGTTGAAGGAGCTTTAGAGGTTTTAGTGGAGGGCCAGTCTGTCTAATAAAGACGCAGACGAGTTGAGAAATGAAGCTGCGGTTTGGACAGTGCTGTTGCTGGGCTGGAGGCTGGAAAGACTAAACCTGGAGCTCCTGCAGCCGAATGGAGAAGCTGAATGACGAGAAGCAGCACCGGAGCAGGTAGGAAAACATTTGATAATATCTTGGAATTGCTGCGCAGAGAATTGACTGAATGTTTAAAAAGTCATCTGGGTATGTTGCAAGCCCAGTGCAGGAACAATCCACTTACAGGAGTCCGAAACATCTTTATGTCCTCCTGAACGTCTTCCCTGAGTTTAAAAGTGTGCTCAGAGCATATATAGAAATAAAAAGAGTATTTGTGATTACTGACAATTTCCAGAATGGTGAAGTGGTACAGTTAGTGTGATTTTATAGTGATTGCTTTCTGCATAAGGTAGTAATTATGTTATTAATTATAAGTTTTACATTATATGTAATCATTATGTTTAAATGGTGTGTGAATGTGTTTTATAGTTGTTTTAATGTGCTTACTAATTAAGTTGCTTTAATATGCTTTTATATTAAGTTTCTATCCAGTTTTGTGTAAGTTTCGAGTTCTTTCATTTCCCATTGACAAAACCAGCTACGTGCAGTGTTGCATAGCCTAACACAACTCAAAATCACTCAAAAATAAGTTTCTGAGGTAAACGGCAAAAGGCAGGAGATTAGTAGAGATAGTGTGAGGTGGGAGAGGGGAACTGAAAGACAAGATGGATGCACCCTGCTATGTACCCCCCCCCCGCAGAGGGAATGTGCAATGATAGACTGGAAACCCCTATCATTGGACAGAAGACAAATGGGAATATTTTGTCTTTTTATCTCTTTCAAGTTGACTCCATGGATATCAGTGCTTTCAGATACACACATGCACTGAGCTGTACAGAGGCCTTGTCCAAAGTCAGTTTAAATCTTGTGATTGTATTGGAGGTATACCTTTCTTGTATATAAAGTGTTTTTATATCAAAAACCATTTGTCAGCTACAATTTTCTTCCTGGACATTTTATGAATATATTTGTACCACTGTTATATTTAAACTGTTGAATGTTATAAAATTATAAAATATGAGCAGAGTGATACAGTCTGAAATACAATATTTTTCTACAAATGGTGATAGGAAAATGACAAATGTGATAATGTGATAAACAGTACAAGTAATAATAGTGGTTATAGAGAAAGTGATTTTCATTCATGTATGAAAGCACAGCCAAGTAAGAGCTTGAGCTGTATGGGAAAACGAGACTAGATGCATCTACTGGAAACAGGTATTGTGATTCGCTAAGAGAGACTTTGTGATTAATAATATTGTAGCGTGCACTGGGGAAGGCAGCAGCAGGGCTGGTAGGTGATGTAATCACATACATAGACATAATCCCGATATACCCTCCTTGCAAAGGAGCCGGCTCTTTTGTACAGCAGTATCAGCGCTATGCTTCAGTGTGAGAGGTCCCGGGTTCGTGCCCTCCCTCCGCTTGTGTGTGGATTGCCTCGCCCTGTGTGATGCGCCTGCCTGTGCTAACCTAGTTTGCTACATTGGTGTCAGAAGTGGATATAGGTACCCCGGCACACACTCGTCGGACTGTAGCCTGGTGAGCAAGTCCGGGGCAGACTTGAGGCTGGCAGGAGAGATGTAGCGTGCAAAGGGGAAGGCAGCAGCAGGGCTGGTAGGTGACATAATCCCATACAAAGACATAAGCCTGATATATGCTCCTTGCAAGGAGCTGTCTCTTTTGTACAGCGGTATTGGTGCTATGCTTTAGTGGGAGAGGTGCCGGTTCGCACCCGTGTGTGAATTTGTATTAAATTAGTATTAGTTAGATCCTGGCTTGGAAACACAGGGAGCGCTGCATTGGCCTATGCTGTCCTGCAGGGTTACTATAGAAAACAGGGCTGGGGATAGTTCAATGACCCCTACTGGACAGTCAGGGACTTGCCTGCTGAGTTCAGTAGATTTCTTTGTTCAGTAGATTTCTTTTTGATCATGGACCACCTGATTTTTTATTTTTTTGTTGATCTCGGTGGGCCACACAATAAACAGTATAGATGAGTGATAAATCTGCACATAAAAAAAAAAAAAAAAAATCACTATAATACTAAGAATAACCATAGACTTACCTTTCTTTGTTTTAATGCGATGGATGGGCCTGTTTCTGTAAGCAAAGTTATTTTAAAATTTGAGTTTTAAAGAATGGTTTAAATTTGCAGAGAGTAAAACAAAAACCAGTTTTATTTTTAAATTGATAATTACAGAAGAAATTGATTTATTTGAATTGATAAGCTGTGAAGTTACAATACATCCATGAGGTTGAGGTACCAGCACAGAGTTACAAATCTCCATTTATAATCTATTTATAAAGCTGAATGTTTGAATGCTGAACACTATTGGCTATTAAGGATTTTTTTACCCTGCAGTTAAATAGTACAGTTCAATTAATACATTATCAATACACCGCACATTAAACTCACATTGTTGTGAGAGGTCTTTAGAAGTTTTAAAAAATGAGTGACATTCCTTTCATCACACTTGATCTTTTCAGAGGCATGACAGTAGACAAATAGCTAGAGCTACAAGGAGCAAAGCCTCTGTTGGAAAAAAAAAAAAAAGATTTAACAAGTCGACAACTTAATGAAATCGAAGAAAAATTCACGCCGTAAACAGTGCTGACATAAACTGCAATAAGCAATAATGAATTTTTTCTTTGTCTCCTTTTCTGTATCTTCATTTTCAACAAAAAATACATGACTGGCAATTTAAGTGCTTGGTCACTAACAAAGCTAACATTGCCGGTTATGTGAGCTCTGTTTACGGAGTGATTGAGACCAGCATGGAGGCTTCATTCATTTTAATTAATTACAATAAATGGAAACATTGAAAACCTCCAGCTTAATGTTTACAACAAATAGAACCTTGTTTGTTTACTATATTTTTCTCCAAAAGCAGAAGGATATATAATAAAATTCTTTGGGTTTTTTTTTAAATTTTTTTTTTATTGTGTTTGTTTTATAAGCAGAATAACACTCCAGGACATGTGTTGTGTTGCATTAACATACGGCTTTGTTGGTTGAACCCAACTACACCTGTATGTTAATGCAACACAGCACACCGCCTGGAGTGTGTATCCCTTACTTTACAAGCTGCTGTGTTGAGTGCATGAGCGTAATACACAAAAACTCCTTAGTAAATAATACATTTTAGATACACCAAAACTATATACGAGGGCAAGTTTAGACCTTTTTTTAAAGTTGCAGATATTCTTCATTTATACATTTTCTTCCTGCTTCTGTAGCTGAGTTTTTAATGTCTCCAATTTTGGGATCTATAAACTATGCTGCTGCTTCCTTTCTGTAATTATGTAACCGTTCCACGGACCACCTGAAAGAAGCCAGCGGACCACCAGTGATCCATAGATTGAAAACAACTGCTGTAAGATGTTCCTGATTGTTTGATAATCTTTCCTTTCATTCCTGTCTGCTAACTTTACAACAAGCTGTATACTAAACGAAAAACAAAATGTTAAGCACCAGAAAAGGCCAGGAACCATGCTTTAATATTTAATATGAGATGAGGGATGAAGGGAAAATTGGATTTCTGTGCAGAAAGTGCTGTCGGTAGCTCAGTTTCCCAATCTGTAGCCAAACTAAATCTTAGCAGACATATCTAAATAGCTACAGGAATAATGCAGACCAATCACAAACAGATTCAGAGACTGAGAATGTCAAAAATGTGCATTCTTGAAAGTAGCAAAAAAAAAAAAAAGAAATGATAATGCTAACAAAGTTTTTACCACTCCATAGCCCTAGCAGTATTATTACGGATACCCTTTTTCTTCTGTTGGTTGAACTATATATTATATATAGATATATATTATATATATATATTATATATCTATATATATCTATATATTGCAGAGATTTCAATGGACAACACTACACAAGTAAAAGTTGATTCTGCTTCCTGCTAAAACATAATAATAATGATCAAATATCACAAATAATGCATTCTGACTCAATTATACTGTATCCAGGTCAGTGCAGTGATATCCATTTTTGTCTTAATGTATAGAGGATTTCTATTGAACTGTAGTTTTGACACCCACCACTACTGCTGCCAATGTGAAATGTCACCTACCTTAAAGAGTAAGTAGCAGGGTTCCGAAAAACACATTGTCATTGTTAATATCCTGACAAATTTTTACATATGTTTAAGCTCTTTTAAAAATGTCCGCTGTAGTGCACTGGGGTTTGAGATCTGTCCTCTAAATCACTGCAGGAAGAGCAATAAAAAAAAAAAAAACTGCTCTGGCTTTTCTTTTCCGTACCACATCATGGATTGTTATTGTTCTTACCTGTTTGCCAATGGGGGCAATAATCCTTACAAGATCAGTGCACTAGAGCAGCCATTTTAAAAATAACTTTGAAACAGACTTTACCATTAGTGTAAAAAGTTAACCTGTCCCCGCTGTTACAATATTAAATAACTGTATAACAACAGTTCTCATAACAAACACATGATGTAAGTCTCATCAAGTGATGCATTGAATTAAAAATAAGTTCAGACCTAAGTTAGATACTGAACAAACTTACCTGCTACAGTTGTATTATTCTTTTATTATTCTTCACATAGGTATGCATAGCAGATAGGCAATGCACACACTCATTTCAGTCAAGGTTGTTTCTTTTCAGTCCAGAACTGCAAATGAGCTTGATGATGGTTGATTATTTTGAACACGTTGTATGTCTGAAATATGTTGTCAGTGTGTTTTCAAGTCCCTCTTGATCTAATTACCTTCCCCTGTCATCAGATTGTGACACAATGCATTCATCAGCTGGTGCCATCCACCACAGCAAACAGCAATGGAGTCTCTTAATACTAAATTTCAATTTGCTCTCCCAACCGATATAGATTGAGTGTGACTCTTGTATTGTCTCTATGTTAGTTTCACTCTCCCAGTTTAAAACTTCCTGGTACTTATATTTGTGTAAGCATTTTTTTTGTTATAAGCTTATTCAGCATCAAATGTGTGGCTTAGGGCTGTGTTGCGTTCTGCTTCACTGCAGTGACCCTATGTGTTTAATTAAAGACTCAGGACAATGACACTGGATACAGGCATGGTGCAAGCAGAGAGAGGCCCCTTATAGCTTTGCGAGCGCACATGATCGGTTCCCTCTTTAAATACAATATGTGACCTTGTTATGAAACGCCATGGTCTGACAATGTTGTATTTGTTTATGCCAACTATTACTGAAACGCAAGATACAGGGAACATTTTTCAGCATTCAGTATCTAACTTGGGTCTGAACTTTTTTTAATTCAATGCATCACTTAATGAGACTTACATGTGTTTGTTATGAGAACTCTTGTAATGCAGTTATTTAATATGTATAAAATGGCTATTGTTTTAGTAGGATTTTTTATTTTTTTTTCACAGGAGGCCGCTATTACCATTCCTTTCCAAATTTATTTTGCTGCACTTTGTATTGCTGCTGTGAAATAACTAGATGACGTAATTTGTGTGAGCTTAAAGTGAGCGGTAACTTCTTGTATTGATAAACTTAACCATCCGTCAATATCAGCATGAATTTCAAAATAAATTAGTCCCTGAATATGTCTTGTGTTATAAAGCCCATGCTTTTGTGTCTCCTACTTCTATTCTTTCTCTTATTTTTGTGACTTTCCATCTGCTCATTTTCCGTTTTGTGAGCTAAGGAAGGTTACTTTTAGGTGACATTTTACAGTGGCAAATCCAGAAACTTTGTTATACAGAGCATCAAGTTTACAATATACAGCTTGCCTGTATATTAATTCTCCATAGTCAAAAAGTTCCCTTGATCATTGTGACTAACACAGCAGAAGTACACGAGCATTCAAATCAGGATAAAAGGAACTGCATTGCTGATGACTTCATAAATACAGCACTCAAAATGAAATACAGTACAATCCTTCTAAATCAATATCCCAAAACACTGATTCATGTTCTAATTTAAGATTCGGTTACAAGCCTGATACCCTCCGGATACACTGTTAATTGATTCAAGGGGGATTCAGGTTATAAATGTTACATAGTTATAGATACTGTGGAGACTGTATACATCTGCTGTGTGCACAATAATGAAGATGGGATTTCAAATTTGTTTTTGGCAGCGCTAAAACTTAAAGGTTAAAGGTTTAATGCAGAATATGGTTTAAAAAAAAACTTTTTCATAATTAAGAAAGTTGAAATTATAATTTCTTGTGAAATAGTTTTTAATCTTGTTTTCATTACATCAAACTGAAGCAGAAGTGACTTAGTTACAAGCAAGTTTCAAGCAAGAGAAAGCTTGTGTCCCTGCAGTTTACCTTTGTAAAAAAGTAAAAATAATAGACAAGTCAAATGTTTCTGCTTTTTCTTATTTTGTGGCTAATACTGGGCCCAAACCAGTGGTCCTCAAAACCGTGTTGTGTCCACAAGTCAAAAGTGCTGTGCTTATGACACCAATAGATGGAGTCTGGAATACCAATCTGCTTTACGTGCAATCCACCACTACTGTATACTCAACATAAAGCCCAATACTTACCCAATATTTCTCCCCATTTAGAATGTCCAATTGTGTTCCTTCAGTGCAGCAACTCCCCACACCAGCTCAAAAAAACTTAAGGTCAATGTGGTGTCCTGTGTTCACCACCACCATACCATCGTCTCTTTACACCCAGGAGCAGATATCAGGGCAACCTCCCAGACCCTTGAGGGCCCTGCAGGTGTCCGTGATTCAGTCCCTACAGATTTTGCCTCCCTAACCCGCATGAGCACCAGAACCACTGTGATGTGAACCTGGGCTCCTCTCACTGTATGACTCGCCCTGCACACCACACGGGCATGTCTTTACCAGATGAACCACTCTGCGACCCAATAAATCTGTAATTTATTGTCATTTTATTTTACGTTTTAGAATAAGTAGTCAACCTTACGAGAAATACACATACTCTCTCAGCCAAAAAACTTCAAAGGCAGCTGTTTTGTGCTTGCCAGTGTTCATTTTAATGTAGTAAAAATTGGCTGATATTTATAAGGAGCCAGGTAAAAAAAAAAAAAAAAAAGAGTTTCAGTAAACTAGAAAAATAAATACGACCGACCCCTTTCACACAGACAAGTGATATAATATATATATATTATATATATATATATATATTATATATATATATATATATATATATATATATATATATATATATATATAATTTACTGAATGCACAAAACATTAGGAACACCCGTTCTTTCCATGAAATAGACTGATGAGGTGAATCCAGGTGAAAGCTTTGATCCCTTATTGATGTAACCTGTTAAATCCACTTCAATCAGTGTAGATGAAGGGGAGACAGGTTAATGAAGGTTGGCATGGATTGTGTATGTGTGCCATTCAGAGGGTAAATGGGCAAGACAAAAGATTTAAGTCCCTTTGAACGGGGTATGGTAGTAGCTGCCAGGCGCGCCGGTTTGAGTGTGTCAAGAACTGTAACGCTGCTGGGTTTTTCACGCTCAGCAGTTCCCCATGTGTATCAAGGAAGGTCCACCACCCAAAGGACATCTAGCCAATGGCAGGCCAGTGGTTGAAAATTGATTAAAGAAGCCAAAGGAGGCTGACACAAATTGTGCAGAGCAACAGAAGGGCTACAGTTAGTCAACTGACAGTCCAGTACAACATTGGTGCTGAAAGACCCATAAAAGAATGCCCAACTCGTCGTACCTTGACACGAATGAGGTATGTCAGCCGACAACCTAACAGAATTCCACTTCTTTCAGCAAACACAGTGGGCTAAGGAATGAAAACACTGGACACTGCAGGATTGGAAAAACATTGCCTGGTCTCATGAATCCCAGTTCCTGCTGTTTCACTCTAATGGGAGGACTAGGGTATGGAGAAAACCACATGAGTACATGCATCCATCATGCCGCACGTCAATATTGCAGGCTGGTGGTGATGGTGATGGTGTGGGGTGTGTTTTCATGGCACACATTGGGCGCCTTGATAAAAGTGGAGCAACATTTGAATACCACAAGATATCTGAACATCATTGCCAATCAGGTGCATCCCTTCATGACAGCAGTGTATCCATCTGCTAATGGATTTTTTCAGCAGGATAATGCCCCATGCCACAAGGCTAGGATTCTCCAGGAATGGTTCTAAGACCATGACAGTGAATTCATCTTACTGCAGTGGCCTGGGTAGTCACCAGATCTCAGTTAACATGGGCCAGCATCCCTGTGGAACGCTTTCAACACCTTGTAGAGTCCATGCCCCAACAAATTGAGGTTGTTCTGAGGGCAAAAGGGGGTGCAATTCAATAGTAAGAAGGTGTTTCTAATGTTTTGTACACTCAGTGTGTGTGTGTGTATATATATATACAAAAACTTACACAGGTTTCACACAATACCTTACTTCGAAACGACTGCTCTCACACCCATACAGTCGGGCTCTTCACTCAGCAGCCCTGAGCAGTTTAGCTGCCTCTCTTAAATACCCTGCACCTGGCTCCAATTTACAATTACCACCAGGTGCAGGGGATTACTAGACAATCAAGTGGAAATCACTGCAATATGTAGAACATAGGGACTGTCCCACATAACCTTTTCAGAAGTGATTACAGTGCTTTGCAGATGTCTACCACAGCATCCATAAAGGAATATTCAGTGGTGGTCAATGAGGAATCTTAAATTAACCCTCTTAAATACTTAAATCTTAATCTTAAATACCTTGCAGACACGCCACTACAAATCAGTGCCATTGCACATGCTGGATTTTTGTCCAGCTTTGTTTGAATGTTACCGTGGAATAATTACATCATGTTGAAAATAATGGGCTCCATTCACAAAGCTTTAATTTATGCGTTGTTTAAAGAAGGTTATTTCAAAGTCTGGCTTTTTGAAAAAAAAAAATCTACAAAACTGTACAGTCCCTATGAACTAAAAATAATATTCAAGTAAAACATTTTCTTTTTTTTTTTTTTAAATAAAGACTTTAAATAACTATAAAAAAAAAAAAAAACTTGCTTAGTTGTATATCTGTGAGGTGCCTGCCTTCCTGCATATTCTATGCAACATCGTTGCTAGGTAACTCACTCCCATTAGCTCTAGTGTATACCAAACAGTGCGATGGTTTAAGGTGTTTTGTTGGGATGAAGATTATTAAGTAATTAATTTAAAGTCAAGTTGTATTTTTTTATTTTCAGAAAGCCAGTCATTTCAGCATTTAAAAGCCCAATGTGTCTAATTGTACCTGTAAAGAGAGGCAGTGAAGAAAGGCGAGAGTTGGGTGGTTAAGACATCGCATGTAGTAATGTAAATACTGTCTAAAAATATTAAAATATCCACAGTTAAAAATTAATGACGAGTCAGTTTCAACTGGATATCTGACAACTGGACCAAAGTTACAGAAAATGACTGGCATGTACTACAAAGAAAATACCCAAACAGCATATTGTTTAAAATAGCAAACTGGTTTGTAGTGCATATAAACTGGAAGTTATGACAAGACATCTTGATGTCTTCAGTATCTTTCCTGACAGCAGGTATTTTGACAGGTGCTTTCTTCGATTTTGGTGGCGCAGTGATACATGGTTAGCACAGGTGCAGTGATTTATCTTTGTTCCTAAGTAGTTCCTAATCGTGACATTGTGCTGGATATTTTAATAGCTTGGAACACTGATGGACCAATCAGCATACAGCACTCTAACAATCCGTTCTATAAAAATCTATCTTCTATTGTTTTACAATCATATCCCTCATGAATAACCACACCAATATCACACATGGATGCTATGTGGTTTAACCCATACATTTTTCTATTTGTAATATGCATGCTGATACGTATGTAATATATCCTTGTAATGTAATCTTACAACTATGGCCCAGTGTTTTGCATCAACCTATATAATTAATACATTTTTCTTCCTCAAGTCAAACACATTTCTAATAATATTATGTTAACATATTGTATTACATATCGCTTTGTAGTTTTCCAGATACTTAACGAAAAACTGACAAAAATTGAAAAATGTGGCATTTAGAAATCAAACGAAATACTGTATACGACTATTATAGCTTACAGTAGACTCTTGCAATCTAATTTTGCAGTTTCTTTGATTGCACAATTTTAAATAAAATATCTAAATTGTGTTTTTATGTTATTATTTTTTTTGACTGATGTCTCAATCCTAGAAATTCTAGGAGAAGCAAAACTTTTGGCCATAGCTGTACATTAACACCTACCTTCTTTTATTTTTAAACAAAACACTAACATTTTTCCACTTGCTTCAGTTTGACAGGAAGATATATGGGCATTAAGTATATACAATTGAACAAAACATTGACATTTTGCAAGATTTAGACACAGAGTAACAGGAATTTAAGGAAGAGCTTGAGGTAAAATGCAATGACTCAAAAGAAGACCACTAGCTGGACAGGTAAGACACCTCTTAAAGACCTAATTTATTTAAAGAAGGCAATTAAGAATGCTGGGGTCTATTTGATTGCAGATATAAGACTAGCAAAAGGAATTGTGGTACAAGACCGTAGATCAAGTCCATCCATCATGTTTGCTATCCTCGAACAGTATATTCTGTGCAGACCAGAATTTTCAATTTTGCTGCTCAATTACTTGAAATTCTACACCATACTGTAAAAGTCCTATTTGCTTTGCTGTTAAAGTTTTAGAAAAGGGTAGTTAGGCTTGTAAACATTTTCATATGACACCCTTTTGGATCAAACTGCTCTGTTTAATGTGGCTTATTGTAAGTGCATGAATAAGTTGCTGTCTGCACCTCCAAAAGCACAGGAAGCATTATTCTCACATAATGACCCCTTTAAATAAACCTTGTGCTTTTGTAACAGTGTCAAAATGTTATTTTTCACAGATTTTTATTTTTTTTATTTTAGTTTTCCTATTATGATCTGTGACAGAACGGATTTCCCGTCACTAAATTACCCATATTGTTTGGAATATGAACTGCCTGTAAACCAGGACAATTTTTATATCATATGTACTAACTTGTATTCAGATGGGAATGTAGATGTCTTCTGGTGGGGAAACGGGCCAATAAAACTGTTTTCAAAATAGGCAAAAGGAAACTGAAAATTACCAGGAGTAAACATTGTAGCCGCCATTAGCTAGAACTAGATTGGTGGCACGAACATGAGTCGGTGCATTTAGCCTCGTGAGATCGCAGCATAGATTTCAGCGGGGGGGAGGGAGAGATTTTTCTAAAGTTTTACTTGGTTAGGCTGATACGTGCCTTTCAAAGTAAATCATTTAAAAGGTAACCAGAGGATTAAAATCTGCTGATTGTACCCTGATTTAATTCTAAAATACTGTGATTGTGTTTTAATATGTATTTTATTAGGGGAATGTCTTTGTTAGTCCTCCATGTTATTGATAGCAGAGCTATCAAAGATTATGCAATATAAAGGCTGCATTCTGCCATATAGGAGGCTACTAGAGAGAGAGAGAGAGAGAGAGAGAGAGAGAGAGAGAGAGAGGGCAAGGTGAGGATAGATGTCCTCAGAAAATGTCTAAGGGTAGCTTGTTACACTTTTCTGTTTAGAGCTCTGTTTTTTTTGTCTGCACCAGCTACATAATAAAGACTGCACTTTATCACTGAACCTCAGACTCCAGTTTGCTTCCTGCACAACCACAATCCCTTGGTAACAATACCTTACACGTTACATACACGTTGATTTCATGAGTACACGTTTGACATATTTTTGCTTGCTACTTTATAATAGGCGTGTATGATTTTAAATCAGTTTCTACACTCAGCTCCCTTTCTAATACCTTCTTAGGTACCATGGTAATTGAATTATTGATCGTCTTCTGCATCGGAATATAAATAGCAAATAAGATGTCCATCCTGGGGTGTCTGTTAGTCTAATTGCTTTGTTTGTGCTGGAGAGATAACAGCACTTTGCTGGTATAGAGCAGTGCAGTTGCAGAAATTGACAAGTAAATGGACTTTAGCACTAACAAATATTTGGTTGCTTGTATGCTGTTCTGAGTGGCAGAGTTTTAGTTCCTGAGCTTGCATACGTTGTGCAATATTTTGTGATTTACAGAAATATGTATAAAATTGTAAAATCTGCATCTCTGATACGCTCAGGAAAATTATGCTTAATTCAAACATGACGACTAATAATGTTGTTATCCTACAATGTTGGTCTCTTTGTAGTCCCTATGGTTTATGAAATCAGTTATAATGATCCTCAGCTCTGAAATTCCAGAGGAGCTGCAGCTGTAGAGCAGTGTGTGTGTGTGTCTTGACTCCTCCCCCCTATACTTCCTCCTACCTTGTGCTCTTTCACTACTCTATCTTTATTCTCAATAAACACGGACTGTTACCCCCGTTTTTGCTACAAACACTGTCTCTGTCTGAGTCCATAAGGGCATAACCTGAAAATTTTACACTGGTGTCAGAAGTGACCTTATGGAATCAGACAGGGATATGATCGCACCGAGGACCGGTGGCGATGATGGGACCACCCAAAAAAAAGCCACAGTGAAGAGCGAGCCGGCCTGGCTTGAGATGTGGAAGAGAGTGGGTTTGGAGAGGAGCCAGGTGCAGATGGCAACGCACAAGATGGCTGACGAGCCACAAGGACTGCCTGGTACACACATCATGGGAACCTTGTGGATCAAAAAAAATGGCTGACCAGTCTCACCATTCCCATGGCGACCTCAGCGACTGCAGTTCCCACAGCAGTGAGCGCAGTTACAAGGACTCGGGGCTTACCAGAGAACAGCAGAGGAAGGTAAGGGCAGCGATTCGGACTCAACGGGCAGAGGCCCGATTGGAATTAAGTGCAATTATGTCCGCTCTGGCAGTAGAGAAGCCAAGTTGGAGGTTGCCATAGGAGGAATGGATGAGAGGCTGCTTCGGCGAGTCGCGGACGGGATAAGACAGGATACGGCAGTAAGAGAAGCCGGGATGTGATGTGGAGGGATGTGCGGGCGAAGCTGGGGACTTACGTGATGGGCGAGGCCGACCCAGGTGATGTCAACAACATCGGTGGACCTGGCGCGGGAAGGCCGCCAGCCACGGGAACAACCACAGGCCATTCAATGCCTGACTCAAAGGCCAAGACCCTTGCCGACCTATGGGGTACCGACGCCAGCGCAGCATCGGTGAGGCCCCCATCCATAAAGAGGGAGGCGGTGCAATCACAGGCCCGAAGCTGGGACAGTGCAGCCCCGCAACCACAGCCTGGAGGCTCCCATGGGCCGCCCCATGTAAAAGTGGGGAAATTTGATGGCACGGGCAGTTGGGAGGTGTTCTACTGCATGTTTGAGGCAATTGGAGATGCTAATTGGTGGACAGGAGAAACGAGCCCACAACTGTATGCTCGCCCTACCCCCTCATGAGAGGACCAATGCAGTGGCGCTGGCGGCCATACTGGATCCACAGTATGGGCTGACCCCCTAGCAAGTGGTGCAATCGACCAAGCTGAGGGAGAGATGCAGGCAACCTGGAGAGTTCCTGGGGGTGCTGGAAAATGACATCAAAGCCCTGTGCGAACGAGCGTACCCTGATTGGCCACTTTCCTACCATGACCAAGCCGCAATGGAGGCTTTCATAGGGGCCATGACCCCTTCTACTCTGAAGGAAAACCTGCTACTGAAGGAGCCCAGGTCACTTAACCTCTTACACTCCCCTGTTCCGAGGGCGGAACATCGGTACTGCAATTACACATTATATTTCAAAAATCATCTATAATATTATTACAAAAGCAAAACAGCAAAAAAACTGACTCAATATCAAAAACGTTGTTTTCCTACCGTCAAACAACGAAAGAATTTTTTGAATTCGCCGTTTCACCGCTGAGATATTCCCTTTGCAATGTATCTAGTACCTCACGGTTCAAAAACAACTCCGATCGACTAGCTGTGCGTTTCACTGCTCTGGCCTTATATGTATCTGTTGATGGTGAATTTTCAGTGATTACGTTGTAGGGGAGGTCACAAGCTTTCCATTCATACCTTGACTTTGTTTGTAGCCTAATCCATTGAAGAGTAATCGATGTGCGTACGTAAACAAGACACATATTTGCAAGCGAGGGTGCAGTGTTACACACATAGGATCAAGGTTTCTTACCGTTTTCTGATCATTTTTCAATTTGTAAAATTTATAAAATCGAACGGAATGGCGAGCAGTGTTCCAAAGCATCCCAAAAGAAGTCGATTCAGTCTTTTTGAAGTTTTGGAGGAAATGGATAATAGTGAAAGTGACGGTGAAAATGACTTTCTGGGTTGGAGAGCGCTGATTTAGCGTCTATGAAGCAGCATTTGAAGATGGATTGGAGCCTCTTCAGGACTTTGTAAGTATAATGGATCCACACTATTATTATTATTATTATTCGTAATTTTCAATATCCATTTTTACTGTAAATGTTATTAGAAAATGCAAAGGACTCTCAAGGGGCACATAAAAACAACACTTTTTTAAAAATAATTTTTATTGCATAGTAAAGTGCAACACTATGTCTCATCTGTGCTGTGCTGCTGTATACGGTCCCTGATCTTTATGATGCAATACAAGTTGCAAGAAGTAATTGTTGCTTCCTGGCCGTCTTTATTATTTTCTCATTAATGTTCATTGATTTAGATTTTTGCATGGGAGTGTTTAGCAAACTTTTTTTATATTTCACCTAGAGACAGTGTAGGTTTCTTAGCCTTTCAAGATAAGCTGCCTGCCTGCTCCAACAATCACTCACCCAGTTCCTTTGTTTGCCACGTGTCAACCAAAGTAAAGATGAAAGGAACTGAGGTGTTTTCAGTCTGGCAGCCTAATTTAGAGCAGGAAAGGGGTCTGCAATCTTATTATTATTATTATTATTATTATTATTATTATTATTGTAGATATTTAGCAGATGCCTTTATCCAATAATCAACATATGTTCACGTGTCAGCAGTGTGTGAATGAGTGTAACCACTTTATTTTGAAAAAAAAAAAACTCATTATTTTGCTTCTTGACATTTACATACTTTCAAGCAAGTGATTAACAAAAATACAGTCAGTCACTGAAAATTCAGAGCTACAAAAAAAATCTCAGTAACAACATTTGCCTGCACAAACAGACAGTTATGTGACAGCAATGTGCCTGACAGTTGTGGCATATCAGCTGAGAGTATTTGTCATACATACTCATCATGGATACATTTTGGGCACCCCAAAGCTCTCCAAAAAGGCCCCCTTTTGAATGAAATATTGGACAAATAAGTAAAAAAGAGGATTACAAAATCTAATTAATGTGGCAATGTATAGCATGTGAGGTGCCACAAGGTAACCTCCCTTTTAGATATTGCTCAAGAAACTAGTGTATGACTGGCCATAAAGATTTACACAATATTCATTTTTGGAGAGGTTTGGGGACCCTTGGGCCTAGCTTTGTAAAAAAACATGTAGAATTTGATCCCTTTATTCAATCAGTTTTTATCCAGTATAGTAGACATGTTGGAGAAGCACTGGAAACAAATCTGTCTCTTTTCATGTGCTACAAGGTGAAAAAATGATGAAAGAATATAAACAAATGAAAAGCGTTTCTTGTTTTTTATGTTTTTTCCTGGATATCTCTTTCCAGTGTGGTACTGAGTAAGACTTATATCAAATCTGAGGGTTTAGTCCTAATGACCAGGGGGTTACCTTGAATTCAAGCCCTGAACCATGCCTATAATGTCTATACATTGGAAGATAATGTGAATTATTAAAGGCAATAGCCCTCCAGGCGGAAATTGCCTGTGGGAGGCTGGGGGTTTAACAGGTTAAAGAGGCCATCACTGAGGGCTACCGCCTGGTGCAGATCCTGGAGATCACCTGTGTTGCCCCTAGGAACCACGTAGCAACAGTGAGCATTGATCCGAGAGCAGACTCCAGCCCCGTCAAACGTTATCAAGCAAGGCCGGGCATCACCTACCCAGACTACCGTCTGTGATGGCATTGCAAACAGCTCGGACACCTGCAGGCGTGGTGCCCACAACTAGCGAGCCCTGCTGAAGGCACTAGCCCAAAAGAGTCCAGGTCTGCTTAGAGAGGAGAACGCGGCCCGCCATCAACGGGGGTGCTGCAGTCTGACTGCACGCCACCGAGTTCAGCAAGAGCCTGGACCACCTACAGGAGGTGCTGGACCGAACCCGGACCGCCAGGCTGAAAGTGCACCCTGAGAAGTGCCACCTGATAAGGCAAGAGGTACAATTCCTGAGTCACGTAGTGAGGGCCAATGGGGTTGTCACTGACCCCACCAAAGTGGATGCCATACAGAACTGGCTCACCCCGAACTCTGTCCGCCAGGTTTGTGGGTTCTTGGACCTCATCTCATACTACCAGCGCTTCATAAAGGGTTTCGCGGACATCGCTTGGCCACTTCACCAGACCACCGAGAAGGGCTGTCAGTTCCACTGGACAGAGCAATGCGAGGGAGCATTCAAGGAGCTGCACAATGCATTGGCCAATGCCCCGGTGCAGGCTTACACTAACACCGTTCTGCTGACACCAGTGATGTGAGAACTGGGGCCACCCTGTCCCAGAGAGGCCCCGGAGGGGAACAGGTAGTTGGATACTACAGTCAGGCCCTCAGCAGGGCGGAGGGCAACTACTACGTCACCTGCTCAGAACTACTGACCGATGTCATGGCTGTCCGCCACTTCCGACCGTACCTATATGGATGGCATTTCATATCGGATGGGCCAAGCATAGCTGCAGTGGCTAGTGCAGTTCAAGGAGCCGGAGGGACAGACTGCTTGGTGGATCGAGGCCCTACAGGGGTACTAGTTTAGTAGTCCATAAGGGCGTAACCTGAAAACATTACTATCTATCTATATATACAGTACCTTGCAAACGTATTCAGACCCTGTGATGAGTCAAAGGGGTTTCGGTCTGCAATTCAGCCTCCCAACAGTAGAAGGCATCAAACCAACTCGGGATTTCCCTTACCAAGGTCTTGTGACCATGACAAAAGTCATCTTTGAGGGGCGGCACCTTGGTGAGGGGCGGAAGTACGAGTATGTAAATTCCAGCCACTCGAGTCAAGTGAAATTAAGGATACCTGTCAGTTTGGGATTGGTGATCCACTGACTACCGGGGCGGGGTTTGCGTACTAAAGGGAACGTGCTACTGTGTTCGGGGTTGGTCCTAAGGAATAGAGGTGGGGAAAAAAAAGGCTGGAGGGAAGTACTTGGGAGTTTGGACTGTGTCACGAACGGAGGCCTTACTAACTTGGTTCTTTTCTGTTTTTATTCCTTTTTGTTTTATTTCTGGATTTAAGCAGAACGCAAAGAGGACTAAGAGGCTTCCATTCCTTTATTTTTGATTATTCCCGCACTCCCTCCCTCACATCCTTCTTTATTATTTTTCTTTTTTTTTCGTGTAATATTAAATAAAATTTTAATTGTTACACGTAAATCACTGTCTGGAAAATCCATTTGTACTCACACGCCTCACAGACCCTCTCACAGTTTTCACATTTTGTTGCTTTAAAGCTTGCAGTCATGACACTTTGAAGTGGGAATTAATTTGTGCTATATACACAACCTACTCCACACATTCAAAGCAAAAACAAAAAGAAGTAAATAGATAATTAATATTAAATAAAAATGGAAAAGTCATGATTGCATAACAATTCAAACCCTTTGTTGTGGCAAACCTAAATTAATTCAGGTGCACAAAAAAACTGGTTTCAGTCTGCTAAAGACTTAAAACTGGGGTGAAAATTCACCTTTCAGCAGCACAATGATCCAAAGCAGAAAGCCAAAACTACACTGGAGTGGCTTAAGAATAAGAAAGTGAATGTCCTTGAGTGGTCCTGACTTGAATCTGCGGAAAGACTTGAAAACTGCTGTCCATAAGTGATAAGAGAGCTTGAGCAAATCTGCCAAGAAGAATGGGCACAAATTACACTAAACTAGTGTGCAAAGTTGGTAGAGACTTACCCAAAAAGAATAATTGCTGCCAAAGGTGCTTCCACTACTTATTGAGTTGACGGGTCAGAATACTTATGCAATCGACATATTTCAGTTTTTTCTCTTTAGTTTTTGCTGACATTTACTGTAACTTATCTTAACCTTAGTCTTCAGTTTGAGCATTCAAGTTTTGAATAAAATATTAAGTTTAAAAAAAATGTGTTTGCATCATTTTGTAATTTCACGAATAGGGACACCATAGGAAGGGTCTGAACACTTTTGCAAGGCACTGTGTATATATATTAGGGATGACATAGGGTACTCGGCTATCCAGGTTAGGTGGATCTCGATATTACCAGAATCCATTTTCAGGATTCGAGTCCTCATCGAATCCCTTTTTGCTAAAATCGAACATCTTAGTTTTCCACACGACCTGTTATAGCGGTGCCACTCAACTTGACCTGCTAGATTAGTGGTTTTCAACCTGTGGTATGTGTACCTTCACTGGTATACGACAGGCTTGCCACTGGTATGCGCCGACAGTTCTTTATGACAATATGATACCTCAAAACACATTGCTCTGTCAATCGCACCATCATGTATTCATCAAGTACCACTGAAACACATAGAAATGAGAACTTACAAAGCAGAGCTCCAGACTGCAATTAAAATGGTTAGAAATGCAAAAACAACAAAACATTGACAACTTTCAAGGGTTAGGCACAAAAATGCTGCATCTCCCTTTAAAAGCAAGTGTCAATTTTTACCAATGCGAGATGATGTCAGCTGGCTCTTTGAAATATATATATATATATATATATATATATATATATTGTATATATATATATATATTGATGTATTCTGACCTTTTCAGCCGGAGTCCGTGTTGTTCTTTCAAACAGGTGTCTGTCTCTTTAATTACCCACGATACAATGGAAGTGCTCTTTAAACGCCGTGGCGTACGTTTATTAGCAAACTGATGTTTCAAACAAACAAAAACACAAAACAAAACCTAGCCCTTCTTTAGACGCTAACTAAACTGGTTAATAGTAGTTCTATCTAATGCAGGGCAGGGTAAGCCTGTTCCCCTGTTTAAATTAATTCCATAAATCACCTAATCCAAATCACATTCAAACACTTTTGTCAGAACCCGTACCTTTGTTTCGTTAACAGAAAACTCTTTCTTTGTCCGACACACCTTTCCACTGTACAGTTTCTTTTCTCTCTCTCCGGGCTCTGGGAGCGGCGGCTCCTCCCCTCTGGCTCTGGCAGCGGCGGCTCCTCCCTCTCTGGGCTCTGGCAGCGGCGGCTCCTCCCTCTCTGGGCTCTGGCAGCGGCGGCTCCTCCCTCTCTGGCTCTGGCAGCGGCGGCTCCTCCCTCTCTGGGCTCTGGCAGCGGCGGCTCCTCCCTCTCTGGGCTCTGGCAGCGGCGGCTCCTCCCTCTCTGGGCTCTCTGGGCTCTCCTCCCTCTCTGGCTCTGGCGGCGGCTCCTCCCTCTCTGGGCTCTGGGAGCGGCGGCTCCTCCCCTCTGGGCTCTGGGAGCGGCGGCTCCTCCCCTCTGGGCTCTGGGAGCGGCGGCTCCTCCCCTCTGGGCTCTGGGAGCGGCGGCTCCTCCCCTCT
Organism: Polyodon spathula; assembly: GCF_017654505.1. NCBI lineage: Eukaryota > Metazoa > Chordata > Actinopteri > Acipenseriformes > Polyodontidae > Polyodon > Polyodon spathula. The sequence continues at coordinate 23,919,185 of NC_054544.1, read as the reverse complement.
GGGCTCTGGGAGCGGCGGCTCCTCCCCTCTGGACTCTGGGAGCGGCGGCTCGGCTTGTCTTGCCTGCTCCCATTTTTGGAGCAGCAGATCCAGCTCCGTCGGCTCTGGCTCTGGCAGTCTAAGTTTCAACCTCCATCTCTTATTCTGCTCAATCTGGGCAGCAGTGTTCCTGTTGATCATAGCGATCAATTCCTTTAAGCTTTCCATTTTTACTGGGTCGTAGGGGCGCCCACACACACTTCTGGTACCATATGTGAAAGATCCACTCACTTCACATTCGTTGCCCCTTTAAGACCAGACCCAGGACACGGAAATGGATTTTGAAACGCTTATTCGCTATTTGTAATAAACACAAATGAATGAAAACAAAAACAAACATCTAACTCCCTTTGGAGCACTAACTAAACAGATACTGGTCCCTTACTGACCACAGGACTGCTAAGCCGTTTACCTGTCACACAACTCAAACTTACGTTCCACACAACCTTCCTAGTACAACTGCTCTCACTCACACACAATCAGGCTCTTTCCTCAGCAGCCCGGAACAGACTGGCTGCCTCTCTTAAATACCCTGCACCTGGCTCTAATTTACAACTACCACCAGGTGCAGGGAATTACTAAACAATTAAACAATTACACAATTAAACCCAAATGTATATTCTCACAAGGTTTTCAGCAGGGAAGGATTTTAACCCCCTCCCTGGTACCTTACAATAAATAAATAAATTTCTTTCAGCCAAACTATATTTAAATCGCTTACCAAACAAAATTCATCACTTTGCTTCAAAGAGGTGTAAATACATGACTCCCGCTCGTTTACATTCTTAAATGTTAAAATCTCTTTATTGATTTTAAAAAAGGACATAGTTGTAAAACAACCAATGCTTTTCAACACTAACGTGTCTTCGTCAGGTATTTTAGCAGGTAGTTAAGAAATGTTAGCAACTTGTTAGGACTAATTAGCCTCAATTGGCCACACCTGTAGCCTGTAATTGTCTCATTCCTGGGTAATCAAGACCCTTTAAAAGAGCACCTCTGCAGCCAGTTGGGGGGTTGTCTTCCGAGCTGAGAACCTCATCTGTGATTATCTACTCCCAACACTTAAGAGACTGACAGTAATGTAAAACCCGAGCTGCTGGTTCTGCTTTTGCCTGATATCCCACCTGGTGCTGGAGCTGGGAAAGTACCTATACTTGCACTGGATTGAGCCTCCACATATTTCCCCGGCAGGACTGCAGCCTGCAACTAGAGGTCAGCTGCTCTTCAGCTTCTCACAGCCAGGGTCGGGCTTGGATTTCCACCCAAAGGCTGTGGACTGACTTTTCCACAGTGGCTTGGTTTCCCACAGATGAGTGAACAATGTGTTCACTATTGGTAGAATGAGAGGTGTAGTTGGTGTGGGAAGAACTGGGCTTAACTACAGACATCAAAAAATAAGCTTTAATGTTTTTTTTGGTTATTTTTTTTTTTTTGGGGTTGGTACTTGTCCTTACAGCAACAATTAATCACCCTGTCCTTTTAAATATTTGTAATCCAATGTTTGTCTTTGCTTCAGGTTGCAGTTCCTTAAACTGATTTTTTAAACATCGAACTCTGTTTAATTGATGTTTTCAGAAGGCTGGATTCAGCAAACAGTTCAAAATAAAACACGCTATTAAAACCACTGTCTGCATGTTTCCTTTGGCTTTGTTATTTTTCCTTTTCAGGGTATAAACAATGTCCTTTTTATACCTCAGTATTGCACCATCCCTGAGAGTTTTACTTTTGTAGTTGATGCTGCTCCTTTTGCCACCAACAGGTTATATAATTCATATTCCCTTTCAATTTGAAGATGACCACCAACATTACTTTTGGGATATGCCTGCCATAGGTAAGCATTCACCGAGCATTTTATAGGCCCCTCAAAACAAAAAAAAACAAACTAAAAAAACACAACAGCCGTGTACTTCCTCCACTGAGGCTCTGTTTCTACCTGCCCTGCTGTCAAGTACATCCTGCCAGCTGCCTCGGCCGGTCCACCCCGGTGCGTCGGACCATCAAAAAAGAAAAGCTTGTTCTCCCCATTTTTTTCGCGGCTTCCTTCAGCCTGTGTGAATTAGCTGCCCCCCGGTGCTTCAGCACCTCGGTGCATGCTCAGCCCTTGATACTTTGGTGCCTCGGTGCATATGTCTTCTGGTGCTCGTGTGCATGTTGCTTGGTGCACACAGTGTCTAGTACCTCAGTGCACATAGCGCCCTCGCTGCTCTGTGAACACGGTGAGCTCGGTGGTGATTCCATGCTTGCACGTCCTGCAGGGTGAACATGCCTCAGGATAATGGGCATTTTTTATGTGTGCGGTGCTTAGGTGTCCAGCATGTCACTTTGGCCCTTGGGGATAAGACCTTTTGCAACATCTTTGTGGCTTTTTAGCCCCAGGTGCTTCACAGTAGGCTTGCTAGAGCCACAGGGGAGGAGGTTCCGTCCCCTGTGGCCGAGCCATCAGCGGCCCTGGCGATTGGATGGGAGCACTGATGAACCATCATTTGGTCAGCCCTAGGGCTATCTGTTGAGGTCGTGGGCATGTTGCAGAAAGCTAGGGCAGGCTCCACTAGGTCATTATACACCTATAAGTGGAGATAGTTTCAGAACTAGTGTCTGACTAGAGGTCATGACCCCGTATCTTGGTCTGTACCAGTTATCTTGCAGTTTACTACTACTGGATGCCAGTAGGTCACCATCTACGTTGTATCTAGCGGCCATTTCTGCGTGCTGTGCTCCCGTTGATTCTGTATCTCCAGGTACACATTTCTTGGTAACCCATTTTCTCAAGAGTGCTCGCCGATTACACCCTCCACGGAGGTACGTTCTCTCCAAATGGAGCCTTTATATTGTGCTTGAGGCTCTCACGAAGGCCCCGTTTGAGCCCATGCACTCCATAGAGTTGAACTATCTGTCTATGAAGACAGCCTTCCTCTTGGCTATCACCTCTGCAAAGTGGGTCAGTGAGCTACAGGCTGTGTCGCTGCACAGCTCCTGTATGGGTATTTGGAAAGATGTGAGCAGGGTGTCACTACGTACAAACCCCGTTTTCCCCCTAAGGTGATCACAGCCTTTCACTTGAACCAGTCTGTAGAAAAGGAGTCTTTCCATCCACATCCGTTTTCATCAGAAGCAGATAGGAGATTGAACTCCCTCTGCCTGGTGCAGGCATTGAGGTGGTACGTGGATCGGACAAGAGCTCTGCATCATTCTGACCAGCTCTTTGTCTGTCATGGTATACGAGCCCTATGACAGGCCCTATCGAAGCAGTGATTGTTGCACTGGATTGTGGACACAGTCTCGAATGCGTATGAGAATGTCGGCTTGTCCCCACCTGGACAGGTAGCCACGCACTCTACCAGAGGGTTAACTATATCTTGGGCCCTCTTCAGAAGGGCAACATTTTTTCACAGTATATATATTATTTTGTACATCTTAATCATTTTCTGCTATTTGTTTATTTACTATATCACTGTCAAAAGGCTGTTTGATATGTTTTAAATAACAGCACACACTGGTCGACAAAGTGGGTGCTCTTGGAGATGCCCTAGCAACAGAGGTTGCCCTCTCAATCAATCACCTGCCAACAGAACCCACATATAGCGCAAGGCAGATGATCTTTCTTCATAAGAGACCGTTCTTGGGTAAATTCTAATACAGTGCACGCCGTTTATAAGAATCACATCCATCCTGGATGATTTGATTCTTAAAAGTGGACTGATATAATCACTGTGGTGAAATAATTTAGAATCAGTATGCTAGCTTTGTTCCCTGCAGTGTAATGGGTTAACTACTGGATGTCATGAGTTCCCACATGTATGCACAGGGACCACACAAAATATTGTTTATTGTTAGTGTGCCCACTGAAATCTAGGTATATTTTGTTTGTTTGTTTTATTAGCGGTTGGTTCCCCGCCGCACTGTAATAAAAATAAAACCAACACCATTTTAAATTGTAAATCAAGACTCCAACCTGATAATTTACACTGCCCTCGGTCATGTCACATTACAATTAGCAAAAGCGCCTCTTGCGTCAGCAGTTTAAATACTGTATACAAATGCCAGTGCTCAATCACCGAGGACAATACATCAAAACAAGTCCTCATGGGAAAGCAATGTTTTATGATTATGATTGTGTTTACTCAATGCTGCAGAATCCTATTTTACTACAGTATACTTAAGAAGCGATCGTCTCGTGAGGGTGTCTAGTTTAACTGCCGTGCAGTGCTACGTGTAATGGCCTTTGAATTAAAATTACATTACAGTACAGTATTTCTGTCAGGACTACCACTGCACTTAAGCATCCATGGCTTACTTATATTCTGCTGCAATGTAAATCTCACAGTTTTTCATTAAGTGGAGATGCAAAACTCTGCAAACCCCCTTCTCCTCCTCCTCCTCCTCCTCCTCCTCACCACGCTGTGCCGCACAGCAATCCCACTCCCTCTACATACAAATCACACAATAACACTGCTGTATTCAGTGAATGTGTACTCACTTTATTGAAACAAATTTTCACTAAGAAAGACCACACAAAAACTCAAAATTAAAAATGGAAAACTAGGATGTGACATCTGTAGTAGTGTAGGGGGGTGGGATTTCATCAACATATGCAGGGCTCCAGAAGAGCTAAGGAATGGGCTGAAGTTAAGATCATTACCAATGCAGAAAATAACAAAGGCCAACAAACAGCACTTAGAAAAAAAGATATGGGAACACAGGAGAGTCAAGCACACCAGGACACAGAAAATATCATGATGCAAGCCAAGGAAGGGCTTTTGGAGTTGCATGTTCTGAAACAACAGGCTGAACATGCAGAAATAACTTGCAAGAAATTTCAAACTGCCTATATGATTGGGAAGACACAACATCCATTCACAGACATGCCAACTCTGATTGATCTTCAGACAGGAAATGGAATTGACGTGGAAAGAGTGCTCCAATCAAGGAAGTCATGGGCAGAGATGTGTGATTTTATTGGAACTGAAATTAAGAAAAAAATAGTAAAACATATAATAGAGAAAGACCTTAAATTAATTGTGTTTGTTGACTAATGTCATTCAGCGCTTGTCAGGTGCGTCAGGCCAAATTAATATTCACACACTGTGGAAAATATATATTTTTTCAGAGTAAAACATGTTTAAAATGCACTGAATCGCAAAAATACACTGAGCACTGCCTCTCCAGCCAAGCCCCACCCCTTGTTAGCTGTATTTTTGACATACCTCTTTATATATGTTTATGTCTGTTATCTCTGTGGTGCATGGGGCTATCAGATACACCCTTTTTTTCAGCTTCATTCGGCTCTTATCGAGCTCACTCGGCCATTGAAACGTTTTCTCTGCTTTTTCCGGAGAAAAAATGACTAGAGACCTGTGCTTTAAGTCTTTTTGATGGAAAGGGAAAATTGTATTGTCGGACCTGGGCCGACATAGGACCGCAGAGGGTTAAAGTTGCAGAACGTACCAGTACATTTGTACTCCCTGGGGACCAGAGAGCAGCGAACGTACCAGTATGTTCTTACTACTCAAACGGTTAAGCAAGTTGGCTGAACTGTGACTGAAACTCCAGGATGATGCCATCACACTCCCTGTGTCACAAGATCAAAGTTTTTGAAGCACTGTGCAGTGGAAGAGAAGCAGAATTCACAAGATTCCCTACTGAAGCAGTAAAGGAATTGGAATTTCAGAGTGTTGCTCTTCACAAAGGAAGAAAAGTAGATGTGAAAATCAACAGCAAACATTTTTTTCTAAAATTGGCAATCTCCCTGAAGAGCAGCCTAATGACAACATCATCATCTCATGTTTCATCAGTGTCACTTGGAAACGTTTCTGAATATGAGGAGCTGCTTGCAGCTTGCAAGACTGTATACCCCCGACAATGGCCAGATGACCTTGACATTTTGTACGGTGAAAGTGAGGTGATCTCACTATGCAGGAGATTTCACCTACTGGAAAAAAAAAGATTGTTGGATGATTCAAAGAGAACAAGGACAGTGAAGGAAAGAAGATCCCAGCAGACATGGTAGGGCTCATCAAAACATTAGAGTGTAGCAGTTTCCACAGCTGAGTGTGAAAGAGGCTTCAGCTCAATGAATAATATTCTCACACCAATTAGGAACTATCTTAGTATGCAAAGAGTGAGTCATCTTCTCTTCCTGAATCATAATGGTCTACTATTAACTCAGTTTCAGCCATTGAGTTACGTTAGAGCTTTGTTGTTACAAGGAACAATGAGTGCAGAACACAAAGCATAAAGACGAACTTGACACCAAGGGTATATGCTCTGTCCTTTAATGTGACAGACAGGACAATTTGAACTGACTGGCAAGTGTACAGTTCTATAATACACACTGCCTGGCACTTTGTTACATTTGTTTTAATTATTAATTTGTATGTTTTAAATGTTAAAAAGAACAATTTGAGATTTAATTCATGCCTTCAAATGAGACTGCAATCTGAAAATGCTTTTTTAGACTGCCTTCTTTAACTAGTGAAAAATGTCAAGCCTTTACATCAGATGTATTTTTATAAAGAAAACTATGCTGTTTTTTTCTATAATTTTTCTATATTTACCATTTGTAGTCCATTTATTATTTTTGATGTTGTCAGACAGGGTCCGACATCGGCCTGGAAAGGGAAAATTGTAATGTCGGACCTGGTCCGACATAGGGCCGCAAAGGGTTAAAGTGCAAATTTAAAACAAAATTATTATTTAAAATTTTTCTTAATTGACATATTTACTATTTTGCCTTTAAACTTTTAATTGCTTTGTATTAAAGGGACATTATAAAGAAGTACCTCTCAATCTTCTCTTATAACCACTTCACAAACCTTAAATTGGGGTGTCTCAACCCCTAGCATTTTCACTTCACTCAGCAATAAACATCCACCTACGGTTCCCACTGTGATTTGTTTATATATAATTCCATAACTATATATATATATATATATATATATATATATATATATATATATATATATATATATATATATATATATATATATATGATCGCTTTAGTGCACTGGGGTTTGAGATCTGTAAAAAAATAAATGGATAAATAAATAAAACATAACAAGTGCTCTGGCTTTTCTGTTCCATATCACATCATGGATATTTATTGCTGTGTTACCTGTTTGACAATGTGGGTAATAATCCTTACACTATCGGTGCACTAGAGCGGCCATATTAAAAAGAGCTTTGAAACAGACCTTAAAGTTATAAGCGTAAAAAGTTGTCAGGATGTTAACAGTGAAAAGAAAAATTACAGGTACATTATTTAAACAGTTGTAGCATCACCTGGAGACATGCAGCGCAATATTTTTCAGAATCCCGCTACTTACTCTTTAAGGGCACTATAAAAAATTGTGTTGTATTGTATTGTATTGTTTTTATGAATCACCCTCTATTTATAGTAGGGTAGAGTAAGCTGTGTTTATTCGCCAGGCTGTCTATAGGTTCTGTAATCATTTAGAATGACAACTGTTTTCAAAAATCGAATGACTGAGAAAGAATAAACAGCATGAAATGACAGGCCTTGCCGTCGCAAGGCAAACCTAATCCTGATCAATCTGAGAGACCTTCAGATTTGGTCAATGTATGTTGCAGCCTGCACCCCATGGGAGCTGGGAACACAAGCAAGGATTACATATTAGTGAGAACACGGACTGGGGACACCTTTTGATCACTGATGAAGATGGTACACTGCAACCGGATGAATGGAGTGAGATAATAAGACAATGTGGTTAAACAAAAACAAATACCAGATCTGTGGCAATGCACATTTAATCCATTGCAGATTTTACTACTAGCTCGATTAGCCATATTTTGTGCGGAGATCTGTAAAAAAAATCACTTCATGAATGATCACACATTATAGGGTAGCATGCATAGGGTATGCATAATAATAATAATAATAATAATAATAATAATAATAATAATAATAATAATAATAATGAATATAATCATGTCTTTAGTTTTAGTAGCACTGGTACCTTTTTAATTCTATTCCCATTAAAAAAAAATAAAAATAAAAATAAAACTTAGACAGTTAACAATGTATTGCCCAAGCTTTGATCACAGCTGAGTAGCTTTACTTAATTAAGATTAAATTGTTCTCATCTGAATTAGTTTTAGTCTATATAAATTGGATACACTACAATTATTTGGTAGAACTGATGCGGACAGCTTTATTAAGAAAAAGAAATAGCAATACAGTATAAATAATTACCTATTTTTAACTGACGACTTCAGTTTATCTTAGCCTGCTCTGCTTTCCTTTTTTATTTGTGGACAAAATACTGTAATACTTTACTCACCTTTTAAAGGATGTTTATTGAGCTGACTCTAATTCTTTATTGAAACATCATAAAACCTATTAATTGTGAAATGGTTTACATGGGTTTGCAAGTTTATGAAACATCCAGCGTTAGTTTAATTTGCTCTAACTGAAATGAAAAATGAGCCAAAGCTATCTACCACCCAGTTAATTATAGCTAATCAGAAGGACCAGTAGCGTTCTACTGCATCACCAGAAGCATGGAGCACAACGACTTTCTCCAGTGTAGGCATCTACATCTACAGTACCCTACCGTATATGATCAATATAGCGCCCAGTCTCGACTGTCTGCCCTTATTCATATTTGCATCCAGTTTTACTGGCAAAGGGTTAATAAGTGCCCATGCTCTCTAAAGAAACCCCCCCCACCCCAATTCATTTTCTTAAAATCTTAAAACATATTTCTTACAAGTCAAATATATTGTGAAATGTGTTTAAGTGTTTCAATGATTCAATGAACTTATTTCCACCTGTAAAAAGGTGAGTGCTGGTTTACACCTATGCTAAGTGCAACACTCCCTGTGGGCTTCAACTATCCAGTAATTGTGCCCTTCCGTGGCACTACTGCTAAAATCACTACATTAAACACAATAGCATTGAGGTTTTGAGTTAATTGCATGGAAAACATTATGTAGATTTTAGAACCATTAACTTTACAGGCTTGGGAAAATACTGTGTTTCTCATCAGCCATCTTGTCGTTTTTTCATAAAGAAAAAAGGGGCTTAAATCATACAGAGTAAACCTATATAAAAATGGTCTATGCTTAATAGTAGTGATTTTTCTGCTAAATGCTTAAGAGAAAGGACAAGCACTGTGCATGATGTAATACATGGCTTGTTGTCGGTGGCAATGAATCCGAGTCAACAATCTCTGTCCTGATCTGTGAGGGCACTGTATAATCAGAGCAGAGCACCCCATAATGGAAAGTTTGGCAGTTCATTCCAGGGTCAGTTGGAAGCCGGCCATCCAGAAGTAATTGCCTTAATGCCGTAGGTGATGTGTCAGTCATGGATTGGAGGAGATATGATTGGCCACGCCACTGAAAGAGTGTGTGACGGAGGGTATTTAGGGGAAATGGCCCCAGCAATCTGTTCCTTTTGATGTGGTTACCGCGAGGACCGAGAAAGGAAGTGATCAATTTGTGAATCATGAGTGAAGAGTTGTTTATTTTGTGTAACTATGTCTATTTGTCTTTGCCAGACAGCTAATACGAATCGAGGACCTGCCGCTTCAAGCCAACAATAAACCCGGACTGCACTGCACCTGTGTCCAAACAAACACCACTGCCTAATCACCGCACCTGCACCTAGAGCACTCACTGTCCAGAGACGTGTCTGTATCTGTATCTGTGTTGTGGGTCTGTGTTTTTGTATTATTATTATTTTGAGACTGCAACCCTGTGGTTTATACACTGGCAACACCCATAGTTGGATAGAGCCAGCATTATTATTTCAACGGTCAAGCCGACCACAAAAAAAAAAAAAAAAAAAAAAAAAAAAACTGAACCGTGAACTTTGTTTTTCTCGTTGTCTGGAGCACCTGCATCACCCCTACACCTACGTACTGCCACCCACACGTTCACACATACCTATTCAATGAGGTCAAACATGTGGATGGTGTGAGTAATAAACACTTGAGGGCCAATGCACTGAATGAAAAAACATAGAAGCCTATACAGAATTAAGATTTTGTGTCATTCACTTCACCTGCGGTTTGCATTAGTTCAGTTATTTATACATCTATTTTTTCACTATGATGTACATTGCCCCATTCTTTCACTGAAATGTATAGGCAAGTTGCATTATTTGAGGAAAGAATAGACTGAACAGCAGATAGGTGACTCCCTAAGCTCATTTTGTCAGTGTATCCTTGTTACCGTGTCTGAAATCTATATTATAAATGTACTTTTTTTTGTCTGTTTTGGCTTGTTTAAAATTAAACATTCACAGCATTTGATGGTGCTGAGAGGTCAAATGTGAAACCTTCCCATGATGCTTGTCTGAGCCACTAGACAAAGCATGTAACTTTAGGAATTAAAATGTGGAGATCAAAGTTCAACCACTGTAAAAGATTTGAGTGAATCAATTGACAAATACTGGATCCCGGTCATGTAGGCTGCTGTGGAATCCTTCGAATACATTAACCCAAGTGATGCTACATTGTTGATTTCACAGTGGCCAACTAGCACCTACTCTCACAGGTAAAAAGGAGATTGAGAAAATAAACACCTGGGCGCAATGGCAAGCAAATACAGTATTTAAATATCCCTGATCTGAATACTACTAAATTTAAATAATAAAATTTGAGGTTTTTCATATTGGTATTAACTGAGACAAACTAGAATTACTTTTGAATGTTTGATTTTCATTAACTTGGGTCCTTTATTAATTATTTAAACAGTGGTGGTATTCTGCTCCACCACTGTTTATATGCATTGAATATTATATGTTTTTACCTTGGATACCAGTATCACTGTTCCCCTCTCTCCGATGGGGCTTCAGCTGATCAAGTTAAGTTGCTGCATGAAGTTTCGTGATGATGGAACAGAAAAACAAGTTTTTTTAAAAGCAATACATATGTATTAAAAAATAAAAAAAAAAAAACACAAAAATTTCCTAACTGCAGCTGGCCTTGGCACAGTTACTTCCAGTGCTGTTTAGTCACTTCATTGGCTCCGTTTATTGACAATGCCTCTAGACAGATGAAGATGGGATTCTGATTAATCACAGTCAATCTGGTGGGGCAATGCTGCCACCTCAGTTGCATTCTCTGGAAAGATCAGTGTTATCTAAGTGCCTTATGTAATTACAAAAGTGCCGCTACCTTATACATTATTTATTGTTTACAGACACAGACGGCTCCTTCAGATATCTGAACCATCTTTTCTTCCAGTCTTAAATCTCTCTCTTTCCAGCACCACACACTGTTTCCATCACCCATGTCCTTGTCACTCTTATCTGAGCAGCCATGGCAGTAGCTTGTGATTTGTTTGACAGCTTCTAGCCCACAAATTATATCTCACACTTATATCTATATATCTTTCCAACCTGTGAGCTCTGCAATCTGGAAAGGAAGTAACTACGAATGACTTTTTTTTGCTTTCCCTCACCTTTAATTTGCAATTGTTCTGAGTGCAGATGCTCAGATATTTTTGTTGTTGTTGTTGTATGATCCACCTCTTAAAACAAAGCCGCCTGAATTTCTCATTTCTCTTGCACTTCCTCTTTGGGGTTTGTAAATATCCGTGGTTACCAGTAGCATCCCTTTATGACTTCTCACGTTGACTACTAATTAGATGTGTCATTTAAATTAATGTTACCACACCTTGTTTATAATTATATCTAGGCTTGCTACTATTCGATTTTCTTTTTGCGAAATCGATAATTAATATCGATGTTTATTTTTTCAAGAATTTGCCGTTTTTTTTCTATCTTTATTTTTCAATTCAACAAAGGAATGGGTGAAATTGACCTGTATGCTTAAAAGACACCAGACTTTTAATGCCATTGAGAAATATCTAATTTAGAGAAACCCCTTAATCATATTCGACATGCAACAAAACTATGGTTACCAACATTCTAATTGAAATAACGTTTGGTCACAGCATAGCCATACCTTGTAAAGCTAAAGTTCCTACACAAATTAAAAAAAAAAAATGTCATAAATAAACCACAGAAAACGCAGCATATAAAGTGCATTACAAAGACTTTTATGGCATACATTTACAAGTAAAAACAATATGCATAGAACAAAACATTAGATTGTCAAACAGAACTAACTTGCACTTATGATTCTGAGCTCCGCCCTTCTCCTGCTTAAGCACAGCTGGAGGCAAGGCAGACTGGCCCACAAGTAGGCGCTTTGAATGACAGGCGCTGTAGCTGGCAAATGAAAGTGCACAGCCAGTCTTGATGATTGCCAGTCATTTAAGCAATTATTAAATGAGCATTCTAGGGCTGCTTCAGAACAGGATGAAATGACTGATGGTGAAACTACACTAGCCTATTAAGGAACCATTGAGTTGACTGACAGTGAACTCTAGCCATTCAGAGAGGAACGGAGACGGGATAGACAACAAGTATAATAACTACACAGACTAGAGATGATTTCTTAACTTGTTATTTTTGGTAAGAAAAAAAATAGCAAGTGATTTTACTGACATTTATCTATATAAATTTATTTCAGTCTGTGACAGGGCGAGGAGCCCTCTACATAAAAGGAGGCAGGGCAAAGCCCTGCTGCTAAAGTATTGCTTTGTTTTTATTTTTTGGTATTATTTAAAACAAATGTATTTCATGTAGAACGGGGTACCCTTCCGTCCCTATGTATAGAATGAGTGAGGTGTCGTCCGCCACGTTATTGTTTTGTTTTTGTGTGTGTGTGTGTGTGTGTATATATATATATATGTTTTTGTATATGACGGCAAAAGCCGTGCGTTTTGTTTTGTTTAAATGTATTCTGACAGAGGCAAGGTTGGCAGCTCATCCTCTGCCAGTTACTAATTAATAAACTCATGCAAATTGTGGCCGAGGGGTAATGAGATAATTGATAGCTAGTTGACCCCTCGGCCATAGTAAATAAAAGTTTGCAGCTCTGCGCTCAGGGTGGGTGTTCGGAGAAGGGAAAGAGAGCAAGCAGAGTGATTTTGAAAAGAAAAAGTAAACATTGGATCAGTGAAAGCGATATGCCTAGCCTGACCTATGTGTTTTGGGTTCGAGATTTCTTTTACTTAAAACCTTTATTTTGCTCTGTGGGCAAGTGTTTTTGTTTGAATAGTTTAGTTATTTTTGTTATTTAAAAATAAAATTGTGCAAGCGCCATTGCATCGTACCTGCAGTGTCTGAGTTCTTCCTGCATGTGGCCTGACGTCACCACTTCAGCTATCCTGTCACACAGTCAAACTCATTTTTGGGGAATTCAAAGTTTAACAAGCTTTACCAGTTACAATTGAAAAGTAACAAGCCTAGTTTTAACACTAATACAATAAATGTAATTTCCACTTGCTCTTAAATTGGGTATTTAAAGCATATAGTACCAGTTTAGTGATGTATTACTGAATAATACAACAGAATAGTTTAAACTGTATGTTTTTAATGAGTTCATAGTTTAAATCTCTGAGATATATATATATATATAATATATATATATATATATATATATATATATATATATATATATATATATATATATATGACGTCAGGATCAAATGTACACTGGGAAGTCTGAGATTCCACAGACAGTTAAGTATATATATATATATATATATATATATGATATGATATATTGATATAATTGTCACCTTTTGCTCGCCACACAGGCTCTCACGGGTTCTTCTCCCTTCTGAATCACGACCCAACACACAGGATTCTACTGAAACAGCGCTCACGCGCACTTTTAATAAACACAAAATGAAATAAACACAAAACAAACACCTAGCTCCTATTTGGAACACTCACTAAACATAAACCTAACTATCACGCAGGACAGCTAAACCGTTTACCTGCCACAAACATTCAAAAACACACCCTCACACAATACCTCAATACGACTGCTCACTCACACAGTCAGGCTCTTCTCTCAGCAGCAGCCGGGAACAGACTGGCTGCCTCTCTTAAATACCCTGCACCTGGCTCTAATTTACAATTACCACCAAGTGCAGGGGATTAACTAAACAATAAAACAATTACACAATTAAACCCCATAACACCCAAATGTGCATTCTCACAAGGTTTTTAGCAGGGAAGGATTTTAACCCCCTCCCTGCTATCTCACTATATATATATATATATATATATATATATATATATATATATATATATATATATATATATATACCTAGCAGAGAGTGTAGACAGAGTCATCAGAGTTGAAAGGTCGCAGTGTCACATAATGGAATGAGGAAGTTTGTTCAATACCCAGTAGTTTGGATTCCCCAAGCGAGCTGAAAGCCAAGCAAAGAGAGATATTGAGACAAATTCTAATAACCCAGTATTTGAGTTAAAGCTTTGTAGGGCCCTTACTCGACAGTGTGCAGCAGTAACGGTAACCTGGATATCTGGATAACCTCAGTATAGTTCCAGGATGTACTGCACCACCTCTTTTCTTTAGTATCCTTGAACGTTTATGAAAAGTAGTTGTAAACGCAATGCTTCATGTCACCATTCAAAGTTGCACAATGTCCACATCACATCACAGCACACACTGAACCTATGTTTAGTACAGCTATGCCCAATAATTAATTAAATCTTACTATTGGCTGTTTTCTTTCATAAGACATTAATATTCATCCTTAAAAAAGTGTACCGTTTCCTTTTATTGCTTGTAGGTATCCCATAAACTAATTTGAAGGAAGAAAGACTGTGGGAGTGTATCAGAGATGAAAGTGCTGTATGAGGAGGATGCCAAACATCAAGCTTATTTCAGATGCAGCAAAAAAAGCAACACTTGATTAGTATAACACAGTTAGAGAAGAGGCTGATGATGAAAAGGTAACCATTGTAGGTATCAATTTACAGAACAAATAGTCAGTAGAGAATTATGTCATTTTCCACATGTAATTTGTCTTATTTCAGAGTAGCTGTGGTGAACTCACAGTATTGCAGTAATTAGTGTATCTGCATGATATTTACATGAATGCAGTGGTTGCATCTTTTGCACTTTCGCATCAGTGGGTTTGCTGGAATTGTATTTATTGAGGTTTATAATTTATTGTTAATGTTTATAAGAAGCATCAGATTATTTATATACAGTACTTACACGCAATAAATTTGTGCCTAAATCCAAGTTCACCTCTTATTTAAAAACTAAAACTAAAAAGACCTTCACACAAACTTCAGAGGTACCTTTATGAATAAATGTAATCCTTAGTCTTCAAGATTGACTTTCACAGATATCTGGTGCCATCGTTGACCATAATTGTAGTTATATAATGTAAGTTATATAGTGATGATTATTCCTTGTACAATTAATTGTATTATCATCTAAGAAAGTGTATACAGGAGAATGGGTGTTAAAGTATTTATAGCTAACAAAATAGTTTCATATATTTTTTCTGCTGCACATTATTATTAATATCTCCAGGGCCTAGAGTTCCATACAGAGTATACATGAGTGCTTCTGGAGTTCTACAAATCCTGTCAAAACTGATGAAAGTGGCATAGGAAAAACAGGTTGTGCCAAGAGCATGGCACCGAGCAGGTTGAGTCTTTATGCCAAAAGAAAAAGATTCTTAAAGCATCAATCAGTTTTGCCCCATTTCCCTATTAAACGTAGAAGACAAGATTTTCTCCAGCATTGACACTTCAGCACAAAAAGCGGGCATTCCAGATTTCTCAGGATGCTTAGAACACATCAGCGTGATCTGGCAGCAAATTCAATCAGCTAAAAACGAGAGGAAGACAATCTTGGATTTGGCTGATGCATATGGTTCAGTAACACATGAACAACAATGAAAAAATTGAAGATGCACTTTTGTAACCAATTTTTTCTTCAAAAAAATGGCTTGCATCTTAAATTCGAGTACAGTGAAGTGATGTATAACTGTAATGCTCTGTGTGACAGCAGACGGCTGCAAACTGCCTCCTTATGTCGTATTCTTCTATGAGTAAATGCATCTTTGTAAATGCGTCTTTATTTGATTGTTGAGGGTTGAAGTTGATTTGAAGTTCAGGGTGGGAAATTTGGGCTTTGTTAAATTCGAGGGCATCTTAAATTTAAAGGAATACGGATGTCAAGATTACAAAAGAATGTATATCATGTGATAAACAACCACTATTACCATTACTAATGCAATTTATCTCATGGTCTTGACATTAACGGTTTGAAATGTCGAAATCCTGGGATCATTTATTCTGTGATCTTGGAATGTTTCTGTCCTTAATGAGCCACCGTAGAAATATAAAACTAAAACCAGTAAATGTGTGTTTAAAAGTTAATCCTAAATTTTGTTGTTCACAAGTTAACCAGCAGTTAAAGGTCCCCATTTTCTCAACCACTGTATCTCACTTTATCATCAACTTGTCAGCAAAAGGGATCTGAAGAATAAATATAGCATACGATTAGAGAGGAGTTTTTTTATGACTCATACACCAAATAAAAGTTAATTGTTTCTGCTGCAACATCATTTTTTTTAAGTTGATGTAATTTCCACAATGACTATACATCCTCTGCGTCAAGTCTTGTGTTCAGGTCATGAATAAACAGTTTGAACAAAAAGTTGGTAAACAAGGGACACTACAAAATTGGAAATAACTTCAAACAAAACAGAGGCTGAAATGCTAAGATTAATCATTTCAAAGTGTTCCGATGCTTACTATTTCACAATGATAAAAGCTGTGCTTCCCGCAGTGTTTTATTTTTTCATTTGGGAGCCACAAGCATTAATGTGAATTGTGAGAGTAAGGAAGCTTTGTCCTTGACAAATAACTGAAGCCCTGTTTATCTTTTATTTTTAAAGTCATCTGTTTTTCTGTAAGTGAACCCTTATAAATTTTATGTCATCTAATCTGGCAGTTGTGTTTGAATTTACACTGTAGTACGTTATTGAAGTTTAAACTTTTACACATCTGATCCACTTTATCTGTTTTCCTCATTTTAGAATCTAATTGATGTTATCAGTAGCATGAGCATGCCTTCTATTCTCACTAGAAACTAGGAACAGTTTAACAATTCTATCTCCTCATTGTAGTATTGGTGCACATTGTATTTAAACAGAAACAATGTTGGAAATTTAACCATTAGAATGTCTGTATAATAGGTTGTGTGGGTTTGTTTTATACTTATACCAAATACCATTGTTCAACTGGGATGGTTGAGTTTGTAAGTGAGGCAAACCTTAGGCAGTTTCCTTTCAATTAGAGGCTGGTCAATACAGCAATGTTTTTGAAAATACAACACATTTGTTTTGTTATCATTAAGATTACTATTCTATGTAAATATAATACATGGTGAACGATAAGTTTTCTATAAACTTCTGTGTTACAATGTTATTATACATGGTGGCAACGCCAGACCTGTCTACAATAAGATTAGGTGCAAGAGCCATGTGCAAAAAGATTTCCTGTGTAAAATAAAACTACTTATAATTTTAATTTATAAAAAAATACATTCTATTAACACAGCAAGATATTGTCAACTATTGCAGACAAGGAGGAATTTGACGAACAGCACAGTAAAGCAAGTACTCTTAGAAAACCAACAAACAGCATACATTTAGTAAGAAATGACCCCCGCCATATTCCCTCCATGGGAAGTTAGGCAGTGATGACTGAGGACCCTCAGAAAGCAGAGGCTCCTGAGTGATGAGGGAATCATCCAATTCAACCCTCCAAAAAAAAAAACAAGTGAATGTTCTTCTGTGGTTATTAGTAATAACAATAGTTATACATTAGCGCTTTCATGACTTTATATGTCACCAGAAACCCTTTTATTGAGAAGAACAGGTTGTGCTTTACCTTCGTCACTTGATTTAACTGGCAAGATCTCCAATCTCTTGCAGAGGGAGGCGTCTCTACCCATACCAATATGAACCAAAAGGTAAGGTTTATAAAACACATTTTATTTTTTGGTTCACAATACATAAAAAAAAAAAAAAAAAAGTAAAATGGAGTGCTGCATAAAATGTGGTATTGAGCGCTAGATCAGCCAAAGAGTCTTTCTAGAAGTTAGAGCCAGAGCCATCTAGTGATCTGCCACTTTGGAAACAAGTTACCCTTTGTTTTGCTGGCATCTCAATGGAAGTAAACAAAAACAAAAAAGCACTTGAGCAATTTCAAATATTTGTTCATGACAAAAGTATTTTCTCCTTTACATTAAAAGTCTGTAAAAATGTAACAGAACTAATCAAAACATATATTAATTGATTGAAGACCATTACAAACTAACTAAGCTGAATTATTAGTCAATAGCCAGAAAAAGAGATGATTATTTCCAACATTGGTTTGGCAACATAGAAGATGATGGTCAAGACAAAGAAATTGGATTCATGTTTGAGAAAAGCACTCATAGCAAACTACAAGAAAGTTCAGTAATTCAGGAAAAAAAAACACACAACACAGAAATTTGAGTTTAAAGAAATTATTTTATTGATGATTATGCAAGGTATGAAAGAAACCATTTGGCATCAATCTTGCTTGGTTTGAGGGTCTACCACCTGTCTGTCTGGACAAAGCAGGAGACCACTATAATATATTGTACCTAGAGAAGCTACTGGGGTGGAGATGGGAGATGTGGAGGGATGCGAATGAATGAAATGTAAGAGAGGGGTGAGTTACATGGGTATCTATGTTTCTGATACATGTGGTAAAGTAAATATGTCAGCCTTAGAATGACTAAAACATTGTTTCTCATTTAAAGTGTAATTACAGAGGGCTGACCTGTAGGGGCACTCGGTCATCTGAAAATCCTTTTGGAAAAAATGTTTCCCAGAAGTCTCTGGGGGAACTTAGTCTACAGTGTGTACCCTTGTACTAAATGTTCACTAATTGTTAATTGTGTGTTGATTGGTTGAAATGTTTGTATCACAGGGATAAAAGCTGTCCTTTGTTCAAAGACAGTGTGAGGTGCTACAGAGGTGATTGTAGTATTTTGATTGACGTAAGTGCAAAACTTACCACTGTTTGTATTTTGTTACAGGAAAATGGCTAGCCATCCTATATTAGTTAGGGGACATTCTTGTGTTAGTTAGTACTTCATTGTGAAGTTAGGTTTTGTTTGTTTGTTTTGTTTTATGTACCATGTAAATAATAAAACTTGCTGTCCATTTGGAACTGGACTAATGACTCCAACCAGTTCTATCTAACATGCCCAACCTGCACTGGCCATGCTACCAAATATGTTACATTGATATGATGAAATGTTATGGGGCTGTCCATCCTCCTGAACTTTAGTTTATAAACTTTATGAAATGGCTATGGATCAGTATCAAAGAAATATGGAACAGAAATATCCACAATCAGAGCAATAGTCAAGAAGTAACACAGAACAAATGTGGACGGCCAAAGAAAATTATGGGGATGGTAGGATAAATCCAAGATCAACAGCCAAGGACTTAAAGAAAGATTTAGAAGCATAAGATATAATTGTGCACAAAAAAAATATACAAAGGCATCTGAACACAGAAGAGCTGTATGCATGTAGACCTCACTGCAAACCACTTTTAAAGAAAATTAATAAAACAAATTTGCCAAAAAATATGAACAGGAATCTTAAGTATTCTTCAACAAAATGCTCTGGTCCAGTGAGACTAAAATGTAACTTTTCCTCAAAAATGGACGACAGTAAGTTTTCAAGAAAAAATGGGAAGCTTTCAATGAGGAAACCTTGTACCGCCAGTTAAATATGTAGGTGGTTCTATCATGATATGGGGGTGTTTTGGCAGTTCAGGGACTGGAGACATTCATGTGATTGAAGATCAAATGAATGCAGCCCTGTATCAAAACATTTTACAGTGACATCATCTGCTTGTAGATTGATTGATTGTGAGACACGACCATGACCCAAAGCATACAGATAAGTCAACTCTGGAATTCTTGAAGAAAATTACACCTTTAAGCACCGGGATCGTGTTAACACGATCATACTGTAGTGGGCTTCTAGGACTGTGATCGTATAAACATGATAAAAAAAGCACTTTGTTTTGATGACTTACAGGGCCACTGCACTGCAGTACAGGCTTGAAACACACATCCGTGGATACAGGAGGGACTGATGTTCACTTCCTGATAGTTTTTTTTTTTCATGTGACGTCATTGAGAGGGGTATTTAGGCCCAAATTTATAAAGGGGAAAAATCGACCGCAAAAAGCCACGTAATGTGCATGTTCACTACGGCTGCACTCGTCAAAAAAACAACCTATTTTATAAGACTAATTAGGTAAAGCAGAAGCGAAAACTGTAATCTACCACTATGGAAGTGGGGATTTTGGTACAAGCAGTACTTGTAAAACATGAAGATGTGTTACAAGCTCGAAATACATCCCCAGGACAAATGAATAAAATACAGAATTTGCGGTGGCTTCTTAATAAACAAATGTACCACTTCAGAGTTTGTAATAGGTTGCTTATACATTACGATGAATCATCCAGTTACTGTGCTTTGCATTTTAGTTCAACTTCTTATTTCGTATAGAATAATTCCAGGCATATAGACTTTTCAAACTTCAGAAACAATAAGCTTTATTTACTTACATCCATCAAACGGTGGATAATCCTTCCATTGTTGTACAGCAATATATTCAGCAACAATACAGCTTCATACAAACAGTCTTCAGTTTAACTACGACTTGTAAGTCTTATGCAGTTACAACTCTCCTATTTGTTATGTTTTTATGCATTTCTTGTTGAAAAACTGTACTTCCTCTAGCTACAAACTAACTACGTCATCTGACCCTCTACTTTTATTTACCGTTTTCTTTGCAACTCGAATTTAACAATACTACCTGAACCAGTATTGTTAAATACCAGAATGCCATATTACAAAAAATGTAGGCATTACTGTAGGCATTACTAAAATAACGGTGGAGGATGAGCCCTCATTGTATACGAGACTTTTCCTTTTGTGCGCCTCGGAATATCTTTCCATCTTTTCTTTATTTCTTCCACCGTTATTTTAATAATGCCTACACTAAGAAGTAAAGGCTCTTGTTAGAACCTTGCTTTGCTACTATGAGGAGACCTTTTTAGGTGCTTCAAAGAACCTTTTAAAATGTATTTTATATTCTCTATTTGCAGACTTTCTGTTTTGTCATGTAAGCTGTGTTATATGTATTGAAAATTGAAGTTTGTAAAACAATATGGTACCGGTATAATAAACTGTAATTTACAAACTGGCTTGATCAGAAGGGTTAAAAAATTAGTTCTTTGCTAAATGTCTCCTTGCTGCAGACAAGTCTCCCACATCACTTTGCCTTTTATACAGCCTACTGTCTGACTGCAGCAAATTAACACCTGCTTTTCAGGCACACAAATATGAGGCTCGTAATTACTGGCAGCTTTAATAAATTAGACGAAATATTTAATAGACCTCATTTGCAAAATCCCCTCCCAATTTTAGCAGTTTTCTTCAGAAATTCCCCAGAATTACGTATGCATATACAGAATTACATATGCATATTCAGAATTTCATATGCATCAAGGGCTAAAGCGCACAGAGACATTACCCCCGCAAATCATATATTAATTGTGTGTTTATGCCATGGCGTGTGTTTTATAAATCCCATCCAAGAATTCAGAGCCCTCAGCATCCGTTTTAGGGTCGTAAAACACGCACAGTCCTTTTATAAATCTGGGCCTTAGTGTCTAAAGGGTGGAGATTGTTTACAGAAGCCAGGAAGAGACAGAATCAGAAACAAAACATCACAGAAACTGGTTTAGAACTAACAAAAAAGGGGAAACACTGTAAATCTGATGTATTTGACTTATAATTATATGAGAACATTTATTCTGTCTAATGTGTTTTAATATATATGTTTTTACAACATTTATAAATATCAAGAAATTAGTGGATATAAGCAGATACTATTTCATGAACTAAATGTACCATGTACGGTACTTTTTTTTTCCTTATTACTATTATTTATTAAATAATATTTATGAGAAAATAAATCGAGAGCAATGTCCATTATTTCTTATAAAGACCCTGAGAATAAACATGTATTATGTCATTGCAATCACTCAGGTGAAACAATGTCTTGTAATCTACTCAAACATCAATAATTTTCAACAAAACTTTCAGGAAGTATTGTAAGGTTCCTCGGGTCATAGAATAACACATTTTTATACATGTATCTCTAAGCAGAATACATAATAAAAAATACTTAAAAAAAAAAAAAAATTAAATTAAAATTAAAAATCAAACAAAAACAAAATATTGTGTTGGAAAAAAAACACAAATGGTTTATATGTTTTCTGAAGTATTTTAAAAGGTTTCCCAGTGTGTTCTGAGGAAAAAAATGTACACCATTTGCAAGGTGCTACTGTAAGAAATTGATTTTTAGTGATTTTTTTATAGGAAGTGGGTCAACTACAGCCAAACAATGCCTGGTCCTGAATGGGTTAAGATAAAAGTTTTGGAATGGCCTTCGCAATCACCAGATTTCAATCCAATAGAAATGCTTTGGACTGATCTGAAAAAAACTCAAGCCAAGCATTGTGTATCCAAGCTGAAGGAAATATGCAGAATGGTCCCCAAGATGTAACACACTGGTTAAGAATTAGCATAAAGGTCTGAAAGCCATAATAAAAGCAAAAGAAGGACAAACAAAATAATAAAGCAGAGGTAGCA
Source organism: Polyodon spathula (assembly GCF_017654505.1). NCBI lineage: Eukaryota > Metazoa > Chordata > Actinopteri > Acipenseriformes > Polyodontidae > Polyodon > Polyodon spathula. Next base: position 23,896,548 of record NC_054544.1, on the reverse strand, counting down.
ATACTTTTGTCATGAACGAACACTTTACATAAAAAAAAAAAAAAAATAGTTTGTTTCTTTAATGACTAAGAATTGTGTATTTTACTTCTGGTTTTATTAAATCATGGTTAAAGTTTGTCCTTAAAGAGGAAGTAAAGAGATTCCGGAAAATATAGCATTATACATCCCCACTTGTTGCTACAACTGTTTAAATAACATACCTGTAATTTTTTCTTTTCATTGTTAACAGCATGACAACTTTTTACACTTATTAGAAAAGTCAGAGCACTTCTTGTTATGTTAATTTATTATTATTATTATAGATTTTTTTTAATCGACTGATTTAGAGGACAGATCTCAAACGCTTTTGCACTGGAGTGGCAATTTTGAAAAGAGCGTTGAAACAGTTTTTAAAGTTAGTGTAAACATTTGTCAGGATGTTAACAATGAAATTAAATTACAGGTACTTTATTTAAAAAGTTGTCGCAACAGGTGGGGACGCATAACACTATATTTTTCGGAACCCAGTTACTCGCTCTTAAATCTGTTACCTTTAATTTTTAAGCATAGGGTACCAATACTTTTGTCTGCAACTGTAAATCATATAACAATATGTGACATGACATTTGTTGTATAATTTATTTATTTAACAGGGAAGAATAACAATTTCATTCCTCCTGTTTTTGACAGCTTATTTCTCCAAATCATATCTCAAATATTCAAACATAGTTTTTCATATGTGAACAGCTGTTCAAAAAACATAATTCCACCCATTGAAACAGCTGTTGCAATTCCTAAATTCCTCTTTTTACTCCAGTCTTCTGAAAATGCTGTACTATACAGTGGCATTTTCATTAGCTGCAAGTCACAGAAGATATGCTACTTATATAACTATAATCTTCTCTCGATCTATCAATCTAACCATTGACCTATGGTACGTATATTTCAGCATTCCTATAATTAAAGGCTGACACATTGTTATTCATGTGCACATCTGCTATGCTTTTGGAAATATTATGCATGCCTTACATATCTAGTTTCTCAATGGATAGCCATTTTCAAATTTTCAGCGCTAATATCCCTTACTGTGAGGCATATTGTTTTTTTATTTTTTTTAATTAATGTATTTTCTTTAACCCCTAGCTTTTTTTTTTTTTTAAATAACTCCAACTAGAAGATACTGCAAAAAAAGAGAAGGCACTGACAGCATTTTTTGTAACACACTGGGGTCTATGGTCTAAAAATAGTGTCTTCATCCTATCCCTTACTTATAGCCTACTTCTTTCCAGCCATTTTGTATTGTATTAAAGGGATTGCAGCTACAAATAGTTCCATAAATCTTACCTGTTTTCCACTGCCATTTGCTACATTGGTCTCAAATATGCAGTTCCCTTTCAATCTCGAAATGTCAAGCATTAAGAGTTGGGAAATGACCCTTATGTCACATGACCTGTGCACATATTTAAAAAGCTGTCCGACAGGCCCGGTGTGACCACGTGTCTGTTGCATTCTGGAACAAGACGCTACGTCACACAGCAACCTTCGCCATTTGATTCCTCACTCCAACCTGAGCAGACGTGTATTCACTTACTCCGTTTTCAAGAGAATCTTTTTCTCTTTGAAAAAAAAAAGTACCTCACTATTCCTCCTCCGAAGCCAGCTTGCCCCTTCCATTGGATGCGACGGTAGTTCTTTTTTGGTGACTGAGAAGTGGCGGCTGCTGTTTCCAGTCTCCATTTTGGATTTTGTCCTCCAGAAATTGTTTTGTGTCTCGGTTTCTGGTCCATGTTCACACGTTGTACCAAACTGAATTGTGTTTGTTTTTGACTTTCCGAAAAAAAACAAGTACTTTTCCTGTCTTCAAACTGGTACAGCTGTTTTTAGTGTACCACGCGTTGTCGCTCCGGCTTGGCAGCTTAGCACATTAACCCAGTGCATAGCATTTTGGGCCTTTTCGGTGGCAGATAGCACTCCCATGCATAGTACCCCACACGTCCCTCGGTACCTGTGGTGGTATGTCCCTTCCCTTTGTTTATGATTTGTGTTAATGCGACGGCAAAATTCGTCCGATATTATTATTATTATTTGTTGTATTATTATTTATTATTATTATGTATTGTTTGGCCGGACGAGCGAAATGCCGTCCGCCAGGTTATTGTTTTTATTTTTAAATACCTCGTGAGGAATGTGTGACTGATCAGCTACTGTTTATTTAACTAACCGACAGTCACGCATCCTTATTTAATCTCATGCAGACTGTGGCCGAGGGGTAATAAGGTAATTAATTAATAGCTTGTTAACCCCTCGGCCAGAATATAAAAGCCTGCAGCTCTCTGCGCTCGGGGTTGTGTGTGTCAGAGGAGAGACATAAGTCTGTGGAGTAATAGAACAATTGCTAAGTGTGCTTTTTTAAGCGCAATACTTGTTTGTTATTTGTGTGTCTATTTGTTTGTCCTATGTGCCCCTTGTATTGCGTGTTTTTGGTTAAACTGTTTATTTTTGTTAAATGAATATACTGAGCACCACAGCTCAGTTCTCACCTACCAGTCCTTGTTTTTGAGTCTGTGATCTTCTGGGTCTGACGTCACCACTACAGTCATCCTGCTCACAGTACCCCATGCATTACCCGGTGCATAGCACTCCCGCGCATAGCCCTGGTACACTCAGCACCACTGTTCATTGAACTGCTGTACATAGCACCCTCGTGCCCTGTCCTTGTTGCCCTGTGCACTCATATGGATTAACCCAGTGCATAGCTCCTCCATGCATAGCCCCAGTACACATAACACTCCCATGCATAGCACTCCCGTGCATCCCTGTGCACTTCCTCAGTGTCCCCATGCCCGGTACACCTCGGTACTTAGCACTCCCATGTATAGCACCAGTGTCTTACCCGGTACAGCAATGTCGTTCCATGATTGTGTAGATGTGGGGCCAGCCTCTGCCCAGAGGACGGCCATAATTTGTGCGTCCAATGGTTGGGTGCCGATCATTCCCAAAGAGTGCTGTCAGATCCCACCTTTTGTGCTGTTTGCACCAGTTTTCAAATGAGGACCTAGAGGGCAGACCATGCTGAAGGTCATTGCTGATACTCTCGAGGAGCCCCTTGCATGAGTCGTCTGTGAGCCGCAGTGCTCAGTCTGTGTCTCGCTCTCCAGAGCACAAGACCAAGAAAGCAAAGCAGCACAGGCACTCACCCAGTGCAGCTGTGTCAGCCTTTATGGGCACAAATGACGAAGCTATCAAGCATGGTTACAAATCCGCAGTCGTTGTTGGAGTGTCTTGTCAATTTGACAGCTGCCCCTGCACCCACTCCGGCATTTGGGGTACTGGAGACAATATCAGTATTAAAATGAAAGACAAACTATCGGATACAACTCAAAAGTTTTACTGAAGCACATCATATCAAACATCTGCACAGCTGAAATGCTGTATTTAAATGAACAATTAAACATAAAAGGGTTTATTTTCTAACTTAGAACACTTACTAAAACACTACTTAAAAGAATGAAAAACTACAATAAAATTAACATTTCAAAAGAAACTAGTGTGATTAAAATGGTGTGCTGCTTTTTATATGAAAAATGAGAACAAACGGATTGAGTAGAGGACTTATACTGGACCCTGACTCCCCCGAGTTTGTACATTATTTGTTAGCCTATTTGTTTTACTATGGGTCTCTCGCTATATCGCTGCCCTCGATATATAGCGGATTCATACTGGACCCCAACACCTGCGATATATTGAGTGGGTGGTGTACATGGAAATGCAATTCCTGAGAAGTACGACCAAAACATTGTAAGGAAAACTGTCACGACTTGTCCATGTAAACACCGTCACTGAAAATACATTTTGCGTGCCTGATATTTTACTAGAAGCTTCCCGGTGGCAGTTAGATTTTTTCTGCTTAAGAAACCTTTTTGTTGAAATGAGCACCCTTCCTTAGTTTTTGCTTCGCTGCAACTGCTTGTTTTTTCATCATCCTTCAGCTTACCAGCGGACTGTTTTGTGTTGTTCTCAGTAGACCTACTAGTAAAATGATCTGCAGGTCCGGTGGTCTCATCACGTTCTCTACTATAGGTGTCTTTTTTTGACATTGAACTTGTTTTCTTAATGCTCCGAATTACAAACTTATCCATTTCACAATTACTGTACTTTACTCTCTGAAGGTAAAGTGGCAGGCACTCTGCAGAAACCTCTTTTTTTATCAGATAAGTTCATTATGAAAAAGGGGGTGCATATAATTGAGTTTGCGCAGAGAATTAAGGTTGACCGATATACAAATTTAACTGATGTTTCACAATCAAAGTATTTACAAGCAAGATAATTGAGTATCAAAAGAAACATATCACTTATATTTGAGCATCAAAAGAAACTTATCACTTATTGTTGGATAAAATTCACTAGATGTGATTGAAAAATGACACCAGCTTTACAGCAGGTGCAGTGACTTTTTATTGTGCTGATTAACAATTGACATCACAAAGATGCTGCTAAATGATCTGTCGATCGTGGGCAGGTGGTGTGACTCTTGGTCTCCCAGTTCGTGGCCTGTCATTGACAGAGTGTATTTGGTTATACCGTCTTGCCAGGTTTGAAATTGCTGGCTGTGAGCACCCAAGACGGCACGCTACAGTACGCTGCCCTAGTCCAGCCTCCAACATGCCGATTGCACGAAGGCTCTGCTCTCTTGACAGACGTGGCATATTGTTGTTGTTTTTTTTTTATTGCTTTTATTCAAGCATGCAATTTAATAACTGAAATCCCTCCATATTTAGTGTCCAATCAACTGTCTCACTAATTTGGTGATTAAGTTCACATGCTTCATTCAAAGTCACTCAAGAGTATCATGGTCAAGGATGACTGATTGAGTGATTAAAAAGAAACCAAAAACATTTAGTCACTGTCCATTATTTATATACCTTATTTTTTTCGAAAATAAATGTGTTATAATAGTGATACGTTTCTTTTGATACTCAGTATATAATGTAATATCATAAAACTGTTCATGATTATATTTCTAACAGCGCTGTTTTCTGTGACAATAAGCGCCTCACACTGAACAACACCCCTCATAGGAAATTGAATAGTCCGGGTTATCCACAAGTCACCGCCAGCTTGTCATGGGAGGTGAGTAATAAAAAAATGACCATTCATAGAACCACAAGTTAATTTCCCTCACAGTCAGATAACATTGACCCTTCTCTGGAGCTACCATTCAAGCTGTGGGGCGAGCATGCAGTAAGAGGTATTACAATTGCATATATGTGTGCTGTTTTTTTTCCAGTGTAAACATTTTTTTGCACATCCTCAGGGAGCTCAGCAGCACCCACATCAATATGTTTTGAGGGTGCTCAAGCACCCATAGAGCTGGCGCCTATGCTTGGTAATTATTATTAGCCCTTTCCAATTAATTACAGCTCAGTAACCACCACTTCATACTGTCTTTCCATTGTTGTAGAAGGATGTTGCACCATACAAGACATGCCTACTGTCCAATATCTAATTGGACAGTCTTGTTTTTTAAAGAGCAAATAGCTCCAAATTACATTGTGATTCTACATCCCATTATGATCCTATTGCCATTTTTGTGATGGCTGTAGATGCCCTGGTGCGAAAGGGGTCATATGGACGTCTGTACATATAGCGCACTTAATGTCTTTGTAGCATAAATGATTGTGGATATCAGATTATGGGGATATACAGAGGAGTCTCTGTCCATTCATCCATCTCTCCACATTTTTGTATATATCTGGAAGGATCACGTACACAATATTCTGCACATGCTGTTGGTATATATACTTTTCATCATACTGATAGCTCTAATTTAGAATTTGCAGCCCTGGCAGTGTATATAGAATATTTTCTGCATTAAGCTGCTTTGAACTTGAGTTCAGGAGCTACTCTGTTGTTCTAGTTTCCATATACATATATACCCCAGGCTAGTTCAGCTAAAGTGTCTTTATACAAGTAAGTCAGTGCCATATAATGATCTGGGACCATATTACAAAAGAATCCTAAGTGACATTCTTATCTTCAGAGATAGAATGTCCTAATTACACGTTTAGGAGAGTATATTACAGAAAATGCTCTCCTAACGTATTTTCCTATCTTAATTAAAAGATAGCATATTACAGAACGGGAGAACCTTTCCTATCTGTCGGTTAGAAAAACAAAATCATTAGTTTGCAAGATCTGAACAAACCATGCAAAAAACAAAACAAAAAAAATTATGCACATTTATTATTGTTGTTGTGCTTTAGATTTTAAGTTTTGTACTGCACAAATATTTCTGGGCATTTAGGTCTTATTATATATAGCACATTCTATATTTGGGCTACGTGTAACATTTAGATCTAGCCCCACCTCCCAAGTCATGAACATATCACAATACTGTTATTATTGTTGTGTGCTGGCATTAAAATAAAAATAAATTGTGTTCATGACTGAAATTGAATAAGTATGACTTTTTTTTTTTTTTTTTTTTTTTTTTTTTTAAATAGTGGTATTTATTTATTGTTGTTAAATCTACAATAAAATCAAATTTTCTGCGATCAAATCCTTATTCTCTTCACGAGTAAAATTTAGAGCCCCATGTTTCTTTGCCACAACTGAATCAAGTTTAGACGGCATCATTTAAAAACATGTATATTCTGGTGACAGTTACCTGAAGCTCGAGCTGTAACCTGCTATATTCACACAGTTTCCATTTTAGGACATCTTCAGTCATCACCCCTCGAGTCAATCCTCACCCCTACTCGTCAGTCGTCACCTCTCCTCGAGTCAATCCTCACCCCTCCTCGAGTCAAAAACAAACAAACAATAAAACAGTTGTGTGATGCCTTATGCTGAGAAAATTTAAATCCAAACAAATTCAAATATTGAAATTGCACATTGTAACTTTTTAAGTATTTTTTAAAACACTTACAGTATACATATTAAATGCTGAAGAAAGGTAAAAATGCATGCACCAATCAGCAGCTAAATTGACATTTGTTTCATCCAGTGGAAGCATCAAAGTTTTTTAATCTTGTTTGATTGGGTGATTTATATGACTCCTTCCAACCCCTCACTCTCCCAGAAAAAAAAAAAAAAAAAAAAACTTGGACTGATGCCTAACGATTGACTCGAGGATGGATGAGGATTGACTCGAGGAGGGGTTACGACTGACTCGAAGAGGGGTGAGGATTGACTCGAGGAGGGGTGACGACTAACTCGAAGGATGAGGATTGACTCGAGGCGGGGTGACGGCTAAGGATGTCCTAAAATGGACACCGTCTACTCAGACTCGATCAGTCATTTATGGATAAAATTGTCGCTAGATAGGATTTCCTAACTAATGTTAGGATAGGAGGAGACACTTAGGAAATTGTAGGCACTGCTGACTTAGGAAATGCTTCTGTAAACCAAGTTAGGAATCTTAGCCATGAAAGATAAGATAGGAAAGCAAGGTAGGAAATTGTTCTACAATACCCCTGGATTGCAAACAAATGCAAAAAGAAACTCATTATTACCCGGTCCTGGCTCTTACACAGACACTTCTGGTTATAACACAGAAATTTCCGCTAGCCTTTGTTACATATCTATATGGCAGGCAACTAGAACAGAAGAGAAATCAACTAATCTAGGACCAAAACACACCTCAACAGAAAAAAAAAAACACAATTTGATTAATTCCAGTAAGAACCAATCAGAATAATTTGTTGGGGAAATCATGTATTGGCAGTTTGCACAAAAAAAGGAAAAAAAACATGTAAAAAGAGTGGAATGGAGAATTGCATACCACGCTCAGCCCGTTACAGTTCCATAGAGCTCAGTATTTTCGTCTTGGAATGTTAGTTGATATGTTACAACACATTCACATTAATACTTGTGGGTCCTCATAGTATCAAAGTAAAGAAACATGGAGCAGTTCAAACAAACAAAATTGAAAAATATAATATGAAATGCAGTTAGTGGTGCAATCGGCACCCTAATTTCGTATTCGATTATTGCATAGGCATTTATCAACGATAATCGATGCATTGACTTTTTATTTTTCAAAATAAAGAACAAAAATGTGTTTTTTTAACAGAAGATTAAATAACTAAAAAACACACTGTTGTGCATAATAGTTAAAGACAAACGCATAACTTGCATTACAATTAGAGCACTTATTAAAAAAGAAATACAAAGCACTTGAGTATTTAACAACTGGAAAGAATATGCATGCGTCCGCATCAGATGTCCCTTTAACACTAGAAGCACCACAGTTCTACTCATACCTAAGACCGCCACCGGCAGTCATTATCCATGTAATGTGTAATAGAGTCTTAGCATGTCTTTTACATGCTTTCTTTTGTAATTACTGCTTGTAACTATATGGACCATTTCCTCTGTTGGACAAGTAACATTGTGTCAAGTTTGGAGTTTGTAGCAATAGATTTGGATACATTAAGCCACGTTAAGCCCATTTTTATGATGAGAAAATTAGGCTTAACGTAGGTTTTATATATTTCCTCTTCATATACAGGCACATTTATATCATATATGGTACTGTTTGTGGGCTAATATTGTGCCAAATGTGGACTTTGTAGCTGCATTCTTTAGTGCATTAAGCAACTGTGGCAAAGTGGCTGCTGATAGTGAACAGGTGTATTGCAGGTGCGGTGCTGGTGTAATAATCTAAAGAAACCAACAGAAAACAAAGTTCGGGTGAAATGGTTTGTTTATTATTTGTTTATAATCCAAGGGTCTGATGACCAGACAGTAAATAATAACGAGCTTGCACTACACAAGCATGTGTACTGCACAGTATTGAAAAAGGGTTGCAGTTCCATAAATAATAAGCACAGTACTTAAACACACACCATCACCAGTCTAAAGTGAGTGCTCTCAGTGCTTGTGCTGCAGTACAATATAATAAGTGGTTTTTTTTTGTGTTTTTTTAAAATGTTAATCGTGACTGAAGCGCAGTTTTGATCTGATTTGTACTGGTCCTTGGCGACAGCTCCGGATTTGTGTTTAGCTGTCTAGTGTTATAATCAGAAAACACAGACAGTTACTAAACAGACACAGACAAACAAACAAAAACACTCTCTGCGTCTCTCATGGTCCTTCCCCTTTCTAACCCAAAACCAAGCGAAGGAAAAGATTAGCTTTTCTCTGGCCCCTTTTATGCTATCCTGCATGACCCCTTGGTAAACGATTGCAGCTGCCTTTATTGCTTGTAGCTGCTACCTCGTTTACCTTCCAGGCCAATACTTTCCTGCAACAGAGTCTCACTTCTTTCCAGTCTGACCGACTTCCCAACCTCAGAAACAAACTGTCAGGCCAGCCCGTCCAGAGACTTCTCCTTTTGCTGTTTAGCACCCTCACAGGTCGAGAGGGAGATTTACAACCAGAACTCATTGTATTTCTGTCACAGCAACTTTAAGCATTTTTCACATTAAGTGTTTTAGAATGTCCCGGTGCAGCACTGAATCCAAGTTGAGCTGCTGCTTTGCAGTTTTCTGATCGAAATGTTTCTGCCGAAGCTCTGTGGCTAGCTTCAAGATGAAATCACTCCTACTGATATTTTCCCTGGTGCATTCCTTGTACAAAACAAATGAATTGATGGCTGGTAAGTCCAGCAGAGATAACAACAGGCTTGTATATTAAAAATAAATAATACATAAATAATAGAATATTGTAGGTTGTATTTAAAATAGAAACATTAGGCCACTTACCGTAACCCTGGTTCCATGAAAGAGAAGACAGCAAATGTACAACAAAGCCTAGCCCCGGTGGAGGAACTGTGTTTTCTCCAAGAGTGTAGGCTGAAAAGACAACACACACGCACTTTAAATCAATACTGTACAGGCAGTCGCACACATAAGAGGGAATGCAGGGGAACTGCAGTTGACTTTTCAAAGAGTTTCAAAACACGCTCAGTTAGTAACACAGAAGTCTTACCTTACCGTAGGTGAGAGGCAAAAGAGAAGATGGCTTCCGTGGGTTGACTGTTTAATCCCTCGGTAGGCGGGAAGGGGTTTATTGGCAGCTTTGATATAGAAAGCTCAATGAATACCTATCTAAGGCAAGCATATCCCATAAGTATGTTTTGGTGGTCTCAGTGGTGGAACAATAGCAGGTGCAGCTGCACACGGGCCTGCACACTCAGAGGGCCCCGGAGGGGTTCGAAAGTTTCGGGGTTTTTTTTAACAACGATACTATCCTTCGCATTTATATTTGCAGATGTTACACATTTGTATCACTGTAGCTGCTGGTGTGTGGTGCCAGTAATTCAGATTGTATCCTCCCTCATTTCAACAGGTATCGCTACTGGTTTTTCCCCCAGAGGCTGGTACGAGGGACACCTTCATGGAAGGTTTTGGGGTGCTATTCAGCACAAACATTTGCAGTTATATTCTGTGTGCACGATTCATCCTGTAGTTTAGAAGGAAGCTGTTGGGTGGTGTTGCGGGCACCAACATAAACTATAGCAAATCAAAATGCCTGCATTTCTGATTTTAAAAAATTAAAAAGAAACAGTTTCCTATATGAGAACTGTGAATTATGTAATCATTTCTGTGATCGCAAACTTGTGGAATCCTGATAGGATTGGTGATTAAACCTGTTCGTTTATGATTAAAAAATAATGTGTTGGATGTAAAGATGTACGCAAAATAAAATTAAAGTAGGCGAGTAGTTACTATTACTGTTTCATACATGCTAACATTCTGACAATTAAATAGTTGATTTGGTATGTTTGATGTTTATAAATAAGGGTTGAATTAACATTTGGGGGGGGGTCCAGAATAAGGTCCTGCACCGGGGCCCATCTTCCTCTTTTGCCACTGGGTGGTCGTCTTCGAATTGAAAGGGTACATGTATTGTAAAGGGCAGTCAAAGTTCCCACCACAGCAGTAATTTTGACGGTTTTCACTTTTACAATTTAAATTACTCTGCATGTGTGAAAGATACGTGATTGTCCATTCTTGACTTTCCAATCCCTTTGTTTTGTACAAGGACTGCACAGGACAACAGCAGGAGGTGTCATGTTGAACAACGCTTCGGCAGAAAAATTTCAATCAGAAAACGGAACCTGGATTCAGAGCTACACATTTTGTTTTAAATTAAAAAAATACATTTGTTTTTACAGTTTTGCATGTACATATATTTGTTTACACACTAGTTTCTTTTGAAATTATTATTTTATTATAGTTTTTTAATTTTAGTGCTTTAGAAAATAAAGCTTGTTATGTTTAATTGTTCATTTAAATACCGTGTTTTAGCTATGCAGATGTTTGATTTGATGTGCTTTTGAGTTGTATGCGATAGTTTCTTTCATTTTAATACTGATGTTCATAATGACTATGTGTGGTGGTTTTATGAGTATAACCGCGGCGGTTCTAGTGTTAACATTGTAATAATAATACAAAATACAATTTTATCAGAAGTAATTTCTATCTTAACTATCATTGCTCATTACTGTTAAGATTTTATGTCCAAAAGCAAAGCAAAACAGATTTGAATTAAACTAAATGCTGGTTCTGCAGTGTGTTTTTAGACTGTGTTAAACACACCCTAATTTTTCATTGCAGTAGATTTCATTCAAACCAGAATATTTTTGGTGACTGTCACTGGGACACTGACTCACAATTCCAGCATAATTCTATCCAAAGTGATCAACTTAATTTTTGAGCAGCATCATTTTTTAACTTATTTATAATAAAACAACAATTTTAGTTTTAATACCAAACAATTGGATAGCATTGGGAATTTTTGTTTTAAATGCAACATTTATAAGGCAGTGGGAATTCGATTTAATCTGCCTTTATGTTGCCTAAACCTGCCACGTTTCTTTGCTCTGCTGTTTTTTCTTTCACAGTACCAGATCAAGTTCATAAACACTGTTATTCAATTATTTTATAAGTGATGAAGTACACTGAGGTAATTTGTAGATTAAGTATTTTTTTATGCTTTTGTTTACTCTGTCAAACCAACCAAACCAGAAATACACCAAAGGAAAACAAAACATGGTTTGCTGCCATGTTTTGTAATTATAAGTCATTTTCAAGTAATTATTTTATTTAGTATTATTTAGTAAACTAATAATTATTCATTCTCCATGTCTAATAGATTCAAATGTGATGACAGTGATCCTGTTTTCTGTAATTTTCTACAAATGGAATATAAACCTGAACAGAATCTGAAATGAACCAAGAATATCTGCGCTAAGGAACCTGGTCCAATTTAAAAAGTACTTTGTCAACACATTTGTTCAGCAATGCTATGATTTATTTGGATATTATTAATTATAGCATGTCTTTGGACTTACTGCAAAGGACAGGCGATTAGTGAGCACTGTGGTCTTTTTTTTATCTAGTCACCATTGTTTTTTAAACTGAGTGCAAGGTTCCTACTTCAGAAAACTGTACCGTTTTCTTTCTTCATTTGTTGATTCAGGGCAATTTAAAAATGAATTGCCTACAGTTATTACACGACATGAGAGGGATCATATCCTTTTTAGCGAGTGTATTTTAGTGTATAAATGGGCACAGCAGTGTTTTGTACCATCTGAAAAGAAGAGGTTATTAACAAAATAGATCTAATTCCAGACTTCAATTGCTTAACAAGCTGTGATGCAAGTGCATTTTTATGAAGCAGACACCCTGAAATGCCATTGCGCTACTGACTTTTAGGACTTGAAAATATAGTTTGCCACCTATCTGGTTCACAAAGGTGTTTTGCAACCTGTTTTTCACTTTGTCCCTTCTGAAAATTAGTCTGTAATGAGTAAAATGTTTTTTGGGTGAATAAAATGCAGCATTACCTTGAAGGTATGAGTACTTTCAATAAATACTGTACATACTTTAATGTTAACTTACATCAGGGTATTTTGTATATATATATATATATATATATCTATATATATATTAATCTATATATATATATATATATATATACACACACACACACACACACACTATTTTATTATTTGCTTTATTGTCCAGAAATAACAGGTCTTTGATACCAAATCTTCGTATTCCATCGTTGCAGGGTTTTCCCAAAAAGGGTATCCCGGTTTTCTAAATTATGTCATAAGTATAGATTGAGAAAACTCTTTTGTTTTGTTATGATATATGTCACACAACATGTGTGTGTGTGTGTGTATATTATATATATATATATATATATATATATATATATATATATATATATATATATATATACACACACACACACTGTCATATATACACATTGGCCTATTCATCAAAGTGTCGGTTTCCAGATTTTTTTTTTTTAAAATGTTTTCCGAAAATGTCATGATTTCATGAGGAGTCAAAGTTTTATTTTGAAAAAGTAGTAATCTGTGGCAAACCAGTTGTCTGTAGTCAGATAACATCCTCTAGCGTGCAGAAGATGCAGGACAGGTTAACTAAATTCCATTTCATATTGAACTACATTTTTTCATGGAACATAACACGTTATATTTCTCTATTTTTATAGCTGGCCTTGGCTACCACTGTATCTAATAAATCTACAGTATCTACTGTATAGCGGGTCATTTTTCTAGTGATTATTTTTAGTGTTTACCACAAAGTGTTTTTTTAATATTTGTCCATTTTTCATTAGGGGCAGTAAATCACTGTTTTTGTCAAGAGAGATATGTCTCACCAGTTTTCTCCATTTACATTTTTTCAACATCACACTGGTATGATGAACAGTTAAGTTTAAAAAAGTATTACATATGTAAGTTTAGTGTCAAA